>NC_056746.1:7576654-7679154 GCF_019279795.1 Protopterus annectens
GGAATTAAATGGAAGGGTCACTTCTGTGTAGTATGCCATGTCAAACAACAGCACAGTCTTGCTTAGGCCAATGAACCCAGAAACATCCCACTGATGTGTAGAAGCAATACTGAAAAGCAGATGCCCATATTTGTCCTATGTTTTTGAATTGGCTGTTCCCGTACTGCTCACAGATCCCAGCGAACTCCTGGTGTGGTGAGCGCTACATTTGTGGAATAGAACATGCACTTTCTGGTCATACAGGAGTAAACAAGGTTCTAGCTGTAAAGCCCTGGTTTGGACTACGCACCCTCCACATGGAACAATAGGCTAAGTTTGCATCCGTAGCACCCTACCACAGCCCTGTAATCAAACCAGCTGAAGAAAAATTCAAACAGTTGCTGTATGGCATTGGCTGGGACGAAAAACTTGGTGTTTGGTGTTTTCGTTATTTATCAGTGTAAATAAACTATCTTGGATTTTACAACTTTCTACATTTGTGGACTCTGCTTTGGTGCTTCCTACACTTCAACTTTGTTCACTGGCGTTTGGCCATTCTTGGTTCATCAGTTTTTGTTACTTTCTTGTTTGCAGTTGCTGTATGTTCTTATTACTTACAATTAACTTTCTGAACACAGCTGATGCTCTATTCCACTGGCTCCCTACCACCACAGGAATAACTCTTGTTTCCTATCCCCCATCCCTGTTATTCTCACTGCATAACAGTGCCTAGCCCCTCCCAGAAACCATCTGCTATACTGCCTTTACATTCAATTCAATCTTCCAGTCAGCTTACCTGCTCTCTGGAAGTATACACAAGCCTGTGTCTCTGATTGTTTTTTGGAACAGGCAATACCAGTGTTTCCAAGCTCACTATCTCATTGCATGCAATTGAATCTGCCCAATCTCTTCACTCACAGTGCAACCTACCCATAATCCTTTGTGCAGTTTTAATTGTACTGAGGCATATCGTGCAATTTTTGAATTTGCTGTTCCCGTATCGCTCACGGATCCCAGCAAGTTCCTGGTGTGGTGAGAGCTACTTTTGTGGAATAGAACATGCACTTTCGGGTCATACAGGAGTATACAAGGTATGGATGTAGACATATTGCTTCTTTTGCTGATAATTATATTTGTTAACACCACTAGCAATCAGACTCTTTAGAAGACAACTGCTGTGTGGAAACAGGACTAGAGTTATTTTATTTAACATATCTCAGATACATCTGTCTCTGTATTTCAGTGTTGTGTTGGCTTGGCTATATTTTCAGAATTGTGTTTGTTTGCCTGGCATTGTATGCTTCAATATTTAAGTTACCTGTTGTGTGGTCATACTGTGCAAATGTCTACTGCATGCACCTTTTTGAGTAACGACCTGTGAAACTTTTGAAAATACTCAATGAAGATTAACCAATTTTTGAAAATGCATCCTTTACTGTAAATGTCTGCAAAAATAATGTTATCTAACTGTAATAAGCTGTGTAACAGTGATTTTCCGAGGCTTGGATATTTATTTAAAATAGTGGTGACTAATCACTCCTGTTGAGAACAATACTGTGATCTGTTAAGATGCTGTAGTTGTAGGGATCTCTGATTGTTGGTATATTAGACTAACGCTGCACAGTAAGACTGATGTTTGCACTGTGTAGAGCCTAATTCACTGTAAAGATCTGTGAATTTAGCCACTACCATTTCCCTGTAGTAGCCACGTTTAAAAGAACAGCTTCTGCTTTCGCCCTTTGCCACCTCTCTGTGTTCATTCCCCACTATCTCCCCACTGTCTTTTACACATCAGTGTTGTGTAGTCCTACTTTACTTCCTTTACTCATCGTTTGATATACTGCAATGAGAGCTTTTCTAACTACCTCCCTCTTCTACCCTTACATATTTTAACACCTATCTTCCTCCCTCACCCTTCTTCCTCCAAGACTTTATACCTCTATTTGGCTACTAGCAGCTCTTTTTGATATCTCTGACCTCCCTCTCCCTCTCTCCTTGGTCTCTCCCCCCTTTTTTTCTGGCACTCTCCTCTGGACTATCATATTACTATCTGTTACTGTTCTTACTCAACAGTGCTTCTAAACACCTATTAATGTCTCGTCTCTTTCCCTTTACATAGGTTCTAACTGTAAAGCCCTGGTTTGGACTACGCACCCTCCACTTGGAACAAGAGGCTAAGCTTGCATCCGCAGTGCCCTACCACAGCTCTGCAATCAAACCAGCTGAAGAAAAATTCAAACAGTTGCCATAAGTCCTCATTACTTACCATTAACTTTCTGAACACAGATGATGGTCTATTCCACTGACTCCATACCACCACAGGAATGACTCTTGTTTCCCATCCCCCATCCCTGTTATTCTCTCTGCATAACAGTGCCTATCCCCTCCCAGAAACCGTCTGCTAAACTGCCTTTACATTCAATTCAATCTTCCAGTTGGCTTACCTGCCCTCTGGAATTATGCCCAAGCCTCTGTCTCTGATTGTTGTTTGGACCAGGCAATACCAGTGTTTCTGGGCTCAACCCACACCGTTCACCCTCGCTTCGCTTGGCTCTCTCTGCTCCCCTACCCTACCCCCATTCTCACCCACCCCCTCTTTCAGTACTCTTATACCTAAGTAAACCACACCCCTAACAACTTCACCAGTCATTGATTTCCTCACTTCTTTCCACACCTCACATACAATAGTCTTACACCCACTCTCTTCATCTTTACTTATCTTTCCACTCCCCTCCCCCCCTCCTCAATACGCTTATACCCTCTCACTCCCAATACTCTATTTTCACTACTTTTTAACCAACACTTAACCACAGCTCCCCTCACCTAATTACTTTACTCTACTTTCCCTACTTTTATCATTCATCTCCTTCCACTATGAGTTTCTTCCACCCTTTACTCTACCACAGAGTGCTTTCATGCTTTCTCTATCTAAACTATAATGCCTCAGCCTTCCACAATTATAACATAAAAAACTACCCCTCCCCAACACTGACACATACCTCTCCTCAATGTCATTCTAACCCTTATAGTCTTATCACCCCTCATATATACTACACCTATAACACTATTCTCTTCCCTATCAAACTAATACCCTCCAACAACCATTGGCTGCCCACTTACAAGTATAATTAACTAATATCCAAACTAAAAACCCTTGTAATGCACTCCTTAACACACATCAAACTCCAGTCTGATATCCATCCCAACCCAGGCCCCAACTGTAACTTCCATCCTAATCAACAATATTGCCCAAGCTCTACTTCTACTACTGACCAAAATCCCACTGTTACAACACAATACAACTCACTACCTATAACCACTAAATCAAATCTACGTATAACCAGTTTCAGTCTCAGAAGCTTTTTAAATAAGATCAGTGTATTCCATGCCACCTTGGCCACCTACTTCCCAGACATAGCTGTCATAACTGAAACCTGGCTAAAGCCTCACATCAAAGACTCTGAAATTACAACAGATGGTTACAATATTATAAGACAAGACACAATATACAAACAAGGGGGGGTGGCAATTATGTTTAAAGAGACTCTTAAAATAGAGAAACTAATTGGTACTTCCCCAGACATCCCCAGTGCTGAAATACTAACAACATGCCTGCATATTAATCCCTGCAAATCCATTATTATCATAGCCACCTACCTGCCCCCAGGTAACAACCTTCTCAACATAGAAACCCTCCTGTCTTGGTCTGCTTCCTGTTTTAACCAGGAAACTGTCATCCTAGGTGACTTCAACCTTGACTGGCTCTCCTGCTCTGCAAACAGCCCTACCAACTTTATTAAACTTTACAATTTCACCCAAACTATTAGTTGTCCCACTCGCATTGACAATCACTCCAACAAACAGTTATTACTTGACTGGATATTAACCAACAAGCCAAACTTGGGGTACCAAGCTGGCTGCCTACCAGTCACAATAAGTGACCATGCCCCTACATTTCTAGTCAGGAAAAGAGCTCAAACCCAAACCTGCATTCCCTTCAAATACATCTGTAGCAAGAAAAACTTGTCCCCTGATACTTTTATTCTACTATCTCAATGCTGTGATTGGTCTCCTTTAATAAACCTACAGCTAGACCTTGCAGTGGAATACTTCAACAAGTTTCTTGACAACTTAAATAAGCTTGCCCCCACTAGGAAAATGCACCAGAAAGCCAAACATTTACCATGGCTATCAAATGATACTAAACTCCTAATTAAATGTAGGGATAGAGCCTGGTCACTATACCACTCCAACAAAGACAAAAATGACTTCACCCTATATCAGCAATTAAGAACCCAAACTAAGAAAAAAGTAATCAATGATAAAAAGACTTACCTTCTTACCTGTCAACAAATACATTTGCAAAACCCACAAAAGTTCTGGCAAAATATCAACCTCCTCCTCAACCCGGGCAAAACCTTCACACCTCCACCCTCTACATCTGATACCACCCTGCCAATAGCCTCACAATTCAACTCTCACTTTATTAACTGCATCTCCTCCCTCCTAAATAGCAAACAAAAGCTACCACTTACAATCCCTTCCCCAACCACTGAGAACACAGACTCTTTCTCATTTAAACCTGTTCAAACTACCTACATAAGAAAACTCCTAAGTAAACTTAAACCCTGCTGTCTTGCTGCTGATCAGCTAAACAATGAATTTCTAAAAGTAGCTGATCCATCCATTTCTTTCCCCATATCCATCCTGATCAATCGCTCTATCTCAGAACAGTATGTGCCTCACTTCTGGAAAATTTCTCACATCATACTCCTTCATAAGGGAGGCCCCTCTACAGATATTTCAAACTACTGCCTCATTGCCATCCTCTCTCCCATAGCCAAAATCCTAGAAAAATGTATACACCAACAACTGATGAATCACCTCACCTCTAACAACCTACTATCCAGCTCTCAGTTTGGCTTCAGACCTAAACATAGTACAAACACAGCTCTAATAACCTTTACTGATATTATTCATCACCTCAAAAATGAAGGACTGCTAATCTCAGCAATTTTCCTGGATATGCCAAAAGCCTTTGACACTGTATCCCATCAACTACTCCTCAATAAACTTGCAAATTATAATTTTAACTCATCAACCTTAACTTGGTTCCACAGCTATTTGCCTAACTGGCAACAGGGCACAAAATGAGAGAACAACCTCTCTCCACTTCTACCAGTATCCAATGGGGTACCCCAAGGATCCATACTAGCCCCCCTTCTCTTTGTCATATTTCCCAACAACCTAAATTCTACCACCCAACTAGCCACTATCATCCAGTATGCAGATGACTCCTCTCTCATCTGCTCAGCCCCTTCCCCACAAGAACTTCAACTCAAAATGCAAAAATCTTTCCAGGACATTGAAAAATTCCTCTCCAATCATCAACTCATCTTAAACCCAAACAAAACCAAGTTAATGATTTTCTCAAACAAATCATCCAAGCTCAGCTCACTACCCCTCTCTAGTCACTCCTCTATTGGTACAAAAATTGAACCTACTAATCAGACCACCCTCCTAGGAGTTACTATAGATGATAGACTAAATATGATATACACATCTCCTTAACAATTAAAAAAGTCCACACCAAACCAGGAGCACTCTATAGGGCCAAACCATTCCTTTCACATTAAGCCAGAATAGCCACGGCCAGATCTCACCTACTATCTACCCTCCTCTACTGATCTCATATCTTCACCAATCTACACAAGACTGACCTTAATAACCCAGAGTCCTGCTATAACAAAATAGCTAAGTTCACAGCCAATCAGCCCCTTAAAATTCATCATTGCTCCGTTCTTCAACAACTCAACTGGTTGGAACTTCCCAACCTGCTAACACTAAACCAACTGAGATTTGCCCACAAAATCATACACAGCCCCAGTAACTGTCCTGCACTCTCAGGCCTCATCCAACCTAACTCTAACAGAAGGTCCCTTAGGTCTTCTGATAGACTAATGCTAAAAGTCACCCAGTCTCACAACTATCATGGTGACTCCCTCTGCTCCTATAAGATAGCCAAGGACTGGAATACTCTTCCTAAACACATCCAAAATTATCCCAACATGCCCTCATTTAAAAAAAAGCCTAACAGATTATCTCAGTGCCAACTGGCTTTGCCCCTGTATGGCTCCTGGCTAGTTTCCGTCTCCTGTTATTTCTCAACTCCTTTCTCACAGCACCTTTAAGCAGGTAGTACCTGTACTCTCATTTTTTTTCTTCTCATTTTTCCTTTTTCAAACTATCTTGCGTACCCTCTGTTAAAATCTGCTTATCACTGTACTACATTACATTATATGCTTTTCTCACTAACTGCTCTTAGGTATGTTGTTAATTCCATTGTTCTAATACTGGTGCAAATGATTACATTTTATTTTTCTTATAATGTATTTGTAATGATTACATTTTATTTTCCTTATAATGTATTTGTAATGATTACATTTTATTTTTTCTTTATAATGTATTTTGTTAAATTTGCATATTTTAATATTCTTGTTCTCGATAACTTGGACTTTTATCTATGTACTGCACTGGAGCTTTTCTCCCGGGTCTTCACTGAAAACGGGCTACTTCCCCAGTCAGACACTACCCCGTTAACAAATGAAAATAAATAAATAATAAATAAGTAATAAGTTCAGCCTCATTGTGTCTGCAATTAGGCCATTTACAGTACATATTTATATACAGTGTAAGGAGTACACTAGACCAAGTAACAAATCACAATGATAATTGCCATATAAATCATAAGATTGAAATCATTTATGTAAGATTTTGTAACAGACTTGTGGATCTACACATACGTGATAACAGAGTGGAACTCAAGCAATACAACCCTGCTGACATCACTGAGCGTGTAAAACAATTTTATACTCATTCAACGCATAAATAGATAATTTGCGTGTAGTAAACTGGGAGCCACTACCATAACACAAGTTGCATGAAGTCTACCATTAACACAGATGAAACAACAAGAGCTGTGTTGCATGCAGCCAACAACATTCACCAATACAACAAACGTGCATAACTTATTTCCAAATTATAGTCACTGAGCACTCTGTACAAATATAACAATTTTGATTGTGTCAGTGAACAACATATGACTGCAAAATAAGCCATTAACATTGCAAGGAGTTGTACACATGCAGTTTTCACAAAGAAAATGCTGTGCAAAAGGTATATAAAATATATTAACACTTACAATGTGTATACATTTTGCTTGCATGATAGGAATCTTATCATTTAAAAAACAAAAATACGCAGGAACAGGTGAGAGGTGCGGTACAAGAAAACTGTGTAATCTTGAAGTAAAAAACAACAAGTACTGAACCAACACTGCTGGGCAAAAACCTCTATTTATTATACAAAATAGAAAGTAAAAAGTGAGCGCGTCCGTGATAACACTATCACGTCTTCAGACTGATAAACAAGTAGAAAGACATGAGTTTAGAAAGAAAGAAAGCAAAACCATTAAGCATTAATGTTGTTTTTAAACTTAGATTTGATTTGTATTGTTTCCTTTGTATTTATAATAATTGTATTGTTTGTGTGTGTACCTTTTAGTTAATTCAGCAGATTTGCATATGATAGCTGATTGATTTTGCTTTCTTTTTAAACTCATGTGTTTCGACTTGTTTATCAGTCTGAAGAAGCGATAGTGTTAGCGAGAAAGCGCTCACTTTTTACTTTCTATTTTGTTTAATAAATAGAGGTTTTTGCCCAGCCGTGTTGGTTCTTTACTTGTTTTTTTACTTCAATCTTGTTATTTAAGTTGCATCAATGGATGCCATCTGAATAATATTCACATCCAAGAAATGGACAATTGCTAATGGTCTTACCGTGTAGAAATAAGGCTGAAGATAATAACACATACTTATCTCACTTCTCTGCTCCTCCAGCCTGTGCATTTGTTCAATGTACAAAGCTCTGTTTCATGCATTTTCCTCAACACCTGCAGGAATTAAATGCAAAGAAAGGGTAAGTTCTAAATGTATTGTGTGTTATGAGGCTTAACAGCATTTAGTGCTACAGTGAGTCAGGTCTGAATGTATTCATAGTAAATTAATTTACATTATCCAGCAGTGATATACAGTCCTAGATCACAGTTAGCATGGAGAGACATTTACATCAGAGTGCAACTTTATCACATTCACTAGGAAAACTGAGTACAAGGAATCAGAAGCTGGATTCAAACCTACAGCATTCACTTATGTTCACACCTAAGTCCACTTGATATATGCTATGTGTGAAAAACTTAATGGGCATTTAATAACAGTGATCTGTGACTATGCAGTTGAAACATAACATGCCATGTGTCCCTGTCTACACATTAATAATTATATATGAGGTGACTTCTGAATAACATGTGAGACAGTCACAATGTATTATCCAACACAGTATGTTGTCTGCATTGTGCACATGGATTGATGTTATTGAACAAGTGCTGTGCTATATGCACAGGGAAATGGCCTTTACCAATCTTAGACTATATCCCCAGGAATACATGCAATGTGCATATACTGTCATATAGCATACAGCACATAAAGAGCAACTGTTGCATAAGTGGGCAATGATATGTGCACTTGTAACAATAACAATGTAAATATACGTAGAATATTTAACAATTATAATGTCTGTAGTAATGTACAGCTAGATGGTGTACATCAAATATAAACATACACATTATCATACAAAGTAAGAAAAGGAACCAAAACATACACATCAAAACAATAAGGTGATAAGGTACGCCAACAATGAAAATAAAAATAATGAAGTAGCCAGTTAAGAAACAATCCCATCTCTCTAGCAAACACATAGTTTTACATTACAAGATGTAAATGTCTGATGGGGGATTAGCACCCACAAAGCAAGGTAATGTGGATTGCAGTCATTTATGTGACCTCTTATGCTAACCCTTCAGGTACACCACAGATGGTCAGATTTGCTGTAAATGAAGTGTGATTACAGCACACACTCAAATGGAATGTGTAGTCCACTGCAAATGCCCTACCTCTGCATTATATCAATGATAGTGAGTAATAATCATGAAATATATATATATATATATATATATATATATATATATATATAAAATGCTGTACATACATTTATTTTGTTTTCAATATAAGCTGCAATAGGAACACCAGGATATATGTGGTAATATGTAAATGGCATGGGAGTATCTAGAATTGCTATAGAAAATGAATGAATGTGTAGTGCCCATGGCATGGAAGATTCTTCTAATACAAAACAGACATTACCCAAATAGGTTACAAGTAAAAAACATGTCTGAATTAAAAAAAAAAAAAAACAAAAAAAAAAAGCAATCTCCATGACAACAATTACAAGACAACAGTGGCTTCAAATCCAAATCAAAATATCAGGAGTGCAGTTATTGAGACAAGCCAAAACTGATAAACCATCAGCTATGCCACTATGCATTGCCTATAGCCCCAAATTCGAAGCATATTCAATATGATTACTACCCTCAGTCATATCAAGTGCTTGGTGACCTGCACTACCATTACATTTCCGTATTCACTCATGAAGTGCTGCATGTGAATACATAATAATGAACACTTAGGACAAAGCTCAAAAAATGTAACGTTTATGATCATTAGAATGCAATAACACATTTTTCAGTGTTAAGAAAGTAATTGGTATAGTACATTCATGAAGAATTGTAGATAATGGCAAAATATTTGATTATTCGAGGCCTAGGTATTTCACCATGCTGTAAAGTGGACCTCTGAGCACTTCCCCTCCAAATTGCTGCATCATGCACACTACCAGGATGTGTTGCCATGATATTAGTAAGTTGTTTGTCTGCAGAGCACACCACCTGACAATTGTGTGTTGGCCGCCCTTTTCTATTGATGTACAGTTTGATATTGGTAATGCTGGGCGCAGCCAGTGGCACTGAGAACATGAGGGAATTGGCAGTGGCATAAAATGGTTTTGTGATAGTTCTGAGTTCCATGCTTGCTGTTGAAAAGTGGATGCAACTTTATTACTTCTTGTAATAAAAACTGATGCAAAAAATGCCCCAAGTTATGAGTGAAATACCCACAGGCCGATACTATCGGTCGGCCTGGTGGGTTTGACAAACTCTTGTGTATTTTAGGAACGCAGTAGAATCTAGCCACAGTGGTATTTTTGCTTGAAAATTTGTTGTTAATATCAGATACTGTGAAGTAATTCAAACGAACACCTTTATGCAGCAAAACATCATATTGACTTTAGCTTGTCCATAAACTTCCAGTCCAACTTTTTCATATGTTTTACAATTATTTAAATGGTTCATACACATTCTGAAATAATCTTTGGATGTCATGACTACCAAGAACAAATAGATTATGTAATAATGTGAATTAATTCAGGAAGGAGGCTAATAAAGTGGCAAATATGTTTATTAACAGGGCATATAATGCAGATATGGTGGCTAATAGTTATAGTAAGGTGTTCAACAATAAGGTTAAGAGAGAAAATAGTTATAGATATAGGTAATATAATAAAAAAACAAGGGAATGTATAAGTTAACCAGAAAAACAGTTATACTATGTTTCAAAATACACATTATTCTCAGATAAGCAAGCTCAGCTACTTAGGAATTATTGGCAAATAGTCAAAAGGAAAGTTTCTTCTTTAAAAGAAGTAGTCTTAAAGTTGTCATATCAACGAGGACGTAGCCTTAAGGATTTTTTAGTTCATAGTTCTTATAGAAGACCACAGGAATTAGTTAATAGAGAAATGAAATGGGCAGGTTTAATGCCTTGTGGGAAATGTACAAAATGTAAATATGTAGTATCAGCTTTCAACATTATTAATGGCATTACATTTTATACACAAGGTAATTTTTCCTGCAAAAGCACAGGTGTAATTTATGCTATAAAATGTTCTTGTCACAATTTTTACATAGGAGAGAGCAAAAGAAGTCTTCGAGAAAGGATTAAAGAACATGTTAGAGATATAAGAAATAATAAATTTACAAACCCCTTAGCAGAATATTTTAATCAGGTACATCAGGGTGATTTTAGTGAATTGAAAGTAACAATATTAGAACAAGTAAAAACAGATTATATGGGTGAAGACACTATAAAATATACATTAAGAAAGAAGGAATCTGTTTTCATATTAAAATATAATACTTTACATCCTGGAGGAATGAATAGAGAATGTAACTGGAAAAGTTATATAGAATAAGCTAGGATGTATGTATTTGTCTTTTTAAAAAGTATGTAATATATTTAATTGATTAATTGTTTAATGATATAATTGTAAATGAATTTAATTGATGTTAGATTTTATATAAAAGCTTTGTTTTTTTATATCGTGAATTTACTCTGTAAAGGCTGTTTCAAGCCGAGGTGCTAAGCGAAATTTATTTCTGTGCTTCTCAGTTTTATGATATTTTATATTTGCTGTTCAAATAAAAGAACTTGGAGGTATTATTCCTGGTCATTTGTGGTACTAAACAGTTTTCTTGTCTTTGGTGGATATAATAAAAGAGAGGTTGCTGTCAACCTATGTTCCCAGATCTCTTATAAAGTCTTCTGTTTTCAGTGGACTACCATCAATGTGGTAATTCATGGGAACCGGGCTTTTCCCAAAGGGGATGACGACACATTTTTTGGCATTGAGCTTAAGGCCATGGTTCTGACACCAGTCGTTGGTCTCAGTGAGGCCTTTCTGTTGGATGTCAACATCACGTGGGGAGTTAATAATAGCTCCCAACTTGCAATTATCTGTGAACTTTGTCAGCCAGAGTCTCTTCGTGTTGGCCTGTACTTCAGAGAAGTAGATACAAAACAGGAGAGGACCCAGGATAGAACCCTGTGGGGCTCCACTCATGACTGGTTGGCAGTCTGACTTGGAGTCAGCTACTTTCACACTGTGGATTCTATCTGTGAGCCAGTTTGCAACCCACCTAGTGATATAGGGGTTGATGCATAGCTTAGTGAGTTTTTCTATGATTCCTGAGTGGGAAATAGTATCAAAGGCCTTATCCAGATCAAGGTAGGCTGTATGGATCACCCACCTCGCCTTCATCCACAGCTCTGGTGACTAACTCAAAGAAGTTGACCAGGTTGAGCAAGCATGATCTACCCTTCACAAAACCAAACTGTGTGACATCCAGAGTTTGGTGATTCCCTATATCCTTGTTTATTAGGTCCATGATGATGCATTCCATAGCTGTGCATATCAGACTTGTCAGGCTAATGGGGTGATAGTTTCCAGGGTCTGTAGTTGCTCCTCCTTTGTGGAGAGGGATGACTGTAGCAGTGCACCATTTGGTAGGGACAAAGCCTGAGGTGAGGCTGTGATTGAACAGGGCACACAGGCATGGTGCCGGTTCACTCTGTAGTTCATGTAGAACACAGCCAGGGATATTGTCAAGTCCCACAGAAGCTGTATTCTTGGCCTTGGACAGTGCTGTTTTAACCTGTGCAGTAGTAATACTGGGTGCCTGGCAATCTACTGGTATTTTGATTGGTCCTTTGGGGGGGAGTGGTAAAGTTGGCATTGAATCTGTCGGCCAGTATATTGGCAATATTTGTTGCCTCAGTATTGAAGGTAGCATTGTGCAGTAGCTCAGAGCAAATCTGGGTATTGTCGTGGAGATTCTTTATATAACTATAGAAGGCCTTGTGGGTGTCTTTACTATCTGCTGCAATTCTGTTTTCATAGATAGCTTTAGAGGATTTGATAAGGGATCTCAACTTTTTGTTGAGGCTGATAAGGGTTTTTTTCCAGTCTTGGGACTTCGGCTTATTCTGCATCAGTTTCCTCCTTTTGTTGTAGAGTTTGTTTATGGCAGGGGACCACCAGAGTGGCTTCCTTTTTTTGGAGGAGAGCGTCTTGGTT
Organism: Protopterus annectens; assembly: GCF_019279795.1. Lineage (NCBI taxonomy): Eukaryota > Metazoa > Chordata > Ceratodontiformes > Protopteridae > Protopterus > Protopterus annectens. The sequence goes on from NC_056746.1 coordinate 7,589,498, forward strand.
CTATTGGGTATGGCGAGATCCATGCATTTGTGTACATGTTCATACAGTGCATTGGTGTATGATTTGGCAGTCATGCAACTATTCTGTATTTGCATGGGTGACGTGAAGTTAGCCACCTCTGTTTTTAGGAGCCCAAAGTTAGCTTTGGAGAAGTTTTTCAAGGTAGTTACCTTTGGGGGAGGGGGGGATATGGATTCTCAAGGTGATTAATTTGTGGTCAGATCTAACCAGGGAGAAGTTGACTACTGGTGTAGAGCAATGGTCACCCATGTTAGTAATGACCATGTCAAGGATGTTGCTACCTCTAGTGGGGGTAAGAACAAGCTGGTCCAGGGCAGTGGAATTAATGAATTCCAGGAAACATTGGGCAAGTGCATTGGTACATGAGTAGTTTTCCCAGTTAAAGATTCATCTCTCAAACCCCTGCTTACACTTATCAAGGGTACCAGTACTTGTCAGAGATTTGGGATGCATGGCTAGACTTAAAAAGGCCCTTGTGGTTGTTAGCCTAGTAAACACCTATGAACCTATAAAGCTATGAACCTATGAAAATAGGATTAAATATTATCAAGAGATGTAAAGAACAAAAAAAGGACATTATATGTTTATTGATATAAAGTTATTAAATGAAGTGCAAAAGGAACACAATGAAGTTAGATGGTGAGGGAAATTTACTGGAGCTTTGGAGAGAATGTATGTTCTGGAATTGGCATTTTGATAAAGAAAAAAAAAAAAGAGATATTAAATTTTTGGATTGTATTATTTTGAAGCCGGGAAATGCATTGTAGTTGACGTAAAAGATGGTAAAACTGATTAGATAATTATTGTGGCTTTTTAAGAAAATAAAAAAAAAAGTTTGTTATGCCTAATATGGGTATTATAATGCTAGGAGATTTGAATTAAAATTTAAGGAAAGTTGTTGGTGGTTGAGATAAATAAAGACATTCAGACTTCTAGTTAGGTGATTAAACTATGAAATTTGCAGGTTGGGAAACAGACATGTTACTTATAGAAGAGGAAAGATAAGGGGGAAATAGATTACATGCTTTTCTCAGAGGGTCTGGAAGAAAAAAAATGAAGAAACTTGTGATTTGTTTTATAGACCACCATGCTATTAAGACAGAGATTATGAATATAGACAGTTACAGTTCAGATGTAAAATGAAATAAAAGACTTATAGGACATATTTACTATTTTTTTTTCTTTAAAAGGAAAATGAATCACTTATGGCAGGATTATATGACAATGATACCTTTTTAGGAGTCATTAGAAGATTGGTGGGTTACATTTAAAAATATATTAAAAGGAATATATGAGAATGGAGACTATTTTGGGGGAAAGGAGAAAAAAATATAATTTATTTAAAGAATATGAAGAATGCAGTAGAAGAAGTGAAGATGAAAGATTGATTAAAGAAAGAGAAATATATAGTGAGAACATAAAAAGAAAAATATAAAAATAAGCTTAATATTATGTAAGTAAAATTGTTTGTTAAAAGGAAAAGTGAAGAAGCATTACATTTTTTGGAAAAAGGTATAAAAGATGAAGAGAGGATAGATGTGAAAGAGGTATATGATTTAAAATATATTATAGGAACAACAGAGGATTATACTACTGAGATGTATGATAAGAATATACAAAGAAAGGAAGTATGGAATGTCAAAAGTGTAGTTAGAGATATGCTGAAAATATTAGAAAGAAATGTAGGTTTAGATGACTTTAATGATATATTAAAATAGTGAGTTAATCTGGATCTGATAGACTAGGTTATAAGTTTTATAAAGGAATGGCTGACAAAAAATATGGTTATCAATGTAATTAATGATTGGCTTAAGGGTGGAATGAATAATAAAAAGTTTGCAAAGGGATTATGAAATTTATTTATAAAAGAAAGGGAGAAAGAAGTGATATAAAAATTGGAGGCTATTGACACTTAATACTGAGTTTAAATTGTTATAGCTACTTTGCAGAAAAGATTGGGAAGGATGTCAACAATCATAATAAACAAAAGCATGTATTTTGTTTAGGATGTGGATGGCACAGTGGTGCAGTGGTAGCATTGTTGCCTCACAGCAAGAGGTTCTCCAGTTCAGATCTCAGCTGGAGTGCCTTCTGTGTGGAGTCTGTATGTCGTTCATGTGGATGTGCTCTGGCTTCCTTCCATGTTACAAAGACATGTGTCTGAAGCATTTCTCCCCGGGCCTCCACTGAAAGTTGGCTTTGTTCCAAGTTGGACTTTCCCGGTTAACAAATGTTAAATAAAATGTATGGGATAGAAGGAAGATGCATTAAGGATTTATTAACTTTTGCAAAGAAATTTATAAAATAAATTTAAAGCTGTGAAAGTAATATCAAATTTATAATCTGTGGTAGCCTGTGGCTGGGGTTGGTATAATGGTTATGGTGCTTACCTCATAAGCACAAGGTACAGGGTTTGATTCTCACCTTTGCAAGAGAAAACTGCTATCCTTAAAATGACCCAGAAGGGTAGCTAGCCTAGTACCTACTTATGATGTGGAAAACGCTTATGATTTTGTAAAGCATGAAACAATTTTTGACATCCTAGAACAATATGGTTTTAATAAAAAGTTTTAAAAATAATAAAAATGGTATATAGTAATTCATATTTTAAGGCAGTTATAACTAGAGGGAGAAATAAAGTGATTAAAACAAAAAGAGGAGTAATACAGGGATATCCACTTAACTGGGCTATTATTAATTATAGTTAGTTTTGCTGTAATATCAAAAGCTGAAGAGAAGGTAAAAGAAAGGCCAGCTTAATCTAGAAATATAATTAAGAGTACAATTTACATGGCTTTATGCCAATAATTTGGTAGAATAGCTACTGGGAAATGATTGATTTTAAGGGGTATTGTGAAATACAGAAGTATTTGAAAATAGTTGGTGTAATGTAAATAAATGTAAGATTAAAGGTTTTATGGAAAATGCTAAGATTGCTGGGATTTATTTCTTGGTGGAGAAATTTCATTATAAGGCAATAAAAGGAGATTTTAGAAAAAGTTAGGAAAACAAGCCCATGTGCAAAATGTTTGAGTTATCTTTTTTTCTTTCAGAAAGTGTACCTTATACATGTTGATGTACTAGGTAAGTTATTTAGGAAACTTGGACCATTTTTCATTTGTGTGGGGATGAAGGTTAAATTCTATTACAAGGGGTACAATTAATTGTAGAATTGCACTGGGATTCAGGATTGTACAATCCTGTTGTTTTCTTGGTCTCCTTCTGTTACTATTGAGTTCATGAGTAAGATTAATAATGTACTGAACGATTGTGCTGGAAAAATTGAGAGAAATACAAGCATGTATAGGAAATTCAGAATAAAAATAGGAAAACTATGGCTATTAATGAATAAGGATATTCCTAGATGATAAAAATGTGGAAGCTATGAGGGAATGAAAAAAAAAATAGAAGCAATGAGTAGTGTGATGACATCATGGAAAATGTTATTATGTCACAATCTGGGAAAACAAAACTGAGAGAATTCAGAAAACTATTAAGAAAGGCAGGAAAGATTTAAAAATGAATTGGAGGTAAATTATTTTCTATGGAAACATGTTAGAAAAGCTGCCTATGAAAGCAGCTATGAAATATAAACAACCGGTTGATAGAAAATATCACATTTGTAATGTGGAATAATCAACAGAGCACTTTTTATATGGTATTTAAGAATTAAAGAAATTTGTGTGAAAAGATATTTGGTGGTTAAACATTTTTAAAAATTATTATGAATGTTTATGGACTACATGATAATATTAGAAAGGAGAATATTGATGATACTGACAAACTTATATGTTATGGATAGTATGGGGCATGAGATGTTAATAATTATAATCAAATTTAGGATGCATGGAATGTTGTGAATAAAGTTATAAAAATGGCTGCGGAGTAAGGGATGGGAAGGATGAAAAGAAAGAATGTTAGATGAATTGAATGGTTTTATTTTAAGAGTGGCATAAAACAGTATAATTGTGCCAGCTCATGTTATGGTCATACCCAGAAGTTTGGATGTGGAGGTTTGGGAGGTGATTCACCTGGTTGTCCAAGAGATCTTCAAGCAGCAGATGTACATCATGGTCCAGATATACAGGAGGAATAAGAAGATTTATTTATTTTTATTTAACATTTGTTTACTGAGAAATTCTGACCGGGTGAGGGCCCATTTTCAGAGGAGGCCCTTCAATGTTGCCTTTGATGACATTGCTGGGCATGGTCAGCCTCACCAGGAAGGTGCACCTCATGAGTATGTATTGTCTATGTGGTGCCTTCTGCATCACTTTCTGCCAGGCATGTGTCTGTATGTAATGTTTACTCCTTTTATGGAATAACTGCCATTGGTGTACTCAGTCCAGGTAATTCATGGATAGGTGATCCAGATCTGCAGTCTCAGCCTCTGGCACCTAAAATGGGCTGGCAATTTCATATGTCCACTCCTGTTTTTGTCATTCCTACAAGTGTAAATTTTAGCTGCTACAGAACATTTATGTGCAAACTGGTATATGCTTAGTGTTGTAAACACTAATGTAGACATTGTCATGGTATGCCAGTGGTCCATTTGGATAATGTCATGTTACTACTATATTTAACACAGTGTAGTACTCTTGTGGCTGTACAGTAGCTGCCCTGTGGTCTATATTGGAAACACATGTAAATGTCTATTACCACTGCAATGTATAAATGTTTGTCATGCTGTTAGGGGTCATTTACCTGGCAAATGCTGTCCCCCTACTTGTTACAACCTCTCTATGAGACTCTGGTAGTCTGTGTCTCATACATTGCCCGTCAGCATGTCCCTATGATCTCTGGCCTTTCATATACTGTGTTCCTTTGCCTGATGTGTGTATAAACTTGTGATATCCCATTAGTGTCAACAGAAGCATAGCTAGGGTGTGATAAAGGGGGACAGCCTCTGTGGGTGCGAAGTGTTAGGGGATATGATCATACCTTTTTTGTGCTTCTTACATAGGGTGTGAGGGCATAGGGCATTATGAAATGGTGCTCCTCCTTAGGATATAAAAGAAAAACACCAGATTGGAGAATGTACTTTTTTTTTTTGCTTTAACAAAGAGTGTGTGGGCATAGGGCATTACAACCTTGTGAGCACCAGATAGTGACCTTTTTTTCTTTTTTATTCTTCAAACTAGTTTTGAGGGCTCCAGACAAGGGAGCAACACAGGGTGCCAAATGAGTTAGCTGCAGCTCGGGGTGTCCCCATGCAGCTGTCCAGGTGAAACTGACATTACATGTGTATCACTCCATCTGATGCTTGTGGTCATATGACATTCCCCACATGTCCTTCTACAAGATAATACAGTAATCTAACTTTTGTTGGTGGATGCCATGTTTGATCAAGCATACAGTCCCATGCATTTGCATGCATTTGGTTTAGTCTGATAGCATATGCACATGTCTATACCAGTACATACCCTTGGACTCCACGATGTGTGTATATGTAGTCTCGTGTCAGGCTTGAAGGACACATAGTGCAATGTACTGTGGCATCCTCAGTGATGATTTTGCACACATGTATTGTGTGGGAAATGCACACTTACTGTTGCCCATGAGACTGCTGGACAAGCTATTTGCATCTCTACCTGGCTGGCCATACATCATATGATATAGTGAACACATCCATAATGTGGCATAGACCTGTCCGTGTGTTTCTAACCACCTGATGTTTCACAACTCCCAGTTCATCTTGCTTATACTGTGCCTGTCATATACTTACCTGTTTCATGCCAACCTCATTTGTGAGGAGGTCATATGCATGCATACCACCCAACTGTTTACACAGTACTTCCTGTGTTGTATGTTATATCATATGCTGCATGTCACATGCGCAATATGTACTGGATATCATAAGCAATGTATGCTGCATGTCATATGCACAGTGTGTACAAAGTTACATATACAATATGTCAATATATGTGCCTTCTACATCATTCTTTGGCACTAGTTATACCAAACCCACCATGGCTATTGGGTACATATCTGATATGATATGAGTGCCTGACATGGATATCTTCATGTGCATCCCCATCATTCCCAATATGCTACACGTACTGGACAGACTGTACCTGTTAGGGTTTACCTATGAGCACCCGAAGATTTTTCAAAAGATGAACATCAAAAATGGCAAATTAGAATGCTAAAAAACCTAACTCCATTGTTATACCACAGTGGTGAATAAAGCAACCCCCCCCAAAAAAAATTGCTTGGTTATCTTGCACAATAGAAGGCAATGTGGTAAAAGTCATCATAACATTGAATTTTCACACTAAAGCTCCTTGATGGACTGTGCATGAACTACTCATAGATAAGCCACCTGTTAGATATGATGTATGCATCACTACACCTGCTACAGTGTAACTCCAAAATAGCTGGATACTATGGCTTCCTATCACTTACACTCACCTAATTGATGGTATACTGTCAGTTATGTATGTACATGTGTTGTTATTTCTAACATACCTTAGCAGACATTCAGCTGTCTAATATTGCATCGTGTATGCCTAATATATTTCAGCTGCACACTTTGGTATGGTATACATTGCAGCTGTCTTACCATGCTTTGGCTGGCATACATTGTGGTGTAATTGTGTGGGTACATTCCATTCTCACATATTTTGGTGGCAGCATATTGCCTCCCTGTTATGTATGAGGTATGCCAGGGCATGTTGAAATGTGCCTCCTTAGCAGTTGATTGTAGCCTCTTGAAGAGCAGGTCTTCATTCTGTTGACCCTTTGCTGCATTAACCACATAAATGCCTTTCTTCCTGTCCATTGGTCATTATTATCCTATGGTGGATTTCCGTTGTCACCTGTGCAAGCCACCAGGTATAATGGGTCCATTGTATCAAACTGTGGCATGCATATTATCCCTAAAGGACACTTGCCACATACTGTGTGTGATGTATCGTGCTACCCTGCAATATGATTTCACATATGGTACCCTTGTGTCACGGCTATTCTGGTATGGTGCAATGCAGCAGTGAGAACATGTCCTCCACTATGCACGGTACATATGTGTACACTTTGGTCATCTTTCCATGTTTGCTAACTGCCATCACATGATTGATCACATGCAACTGTTTACTTGAACATGTGTCCATCCCTGCCCATTACCTTGTCTTCAGTTTTTTGCATGTGTTTTGCACAGGTTAGCATCTGTTGTTACATATCCCAGTATGTGTGCCACACATGCATCCATAGCTGTGTGTCTGTATAGCACAGTGATCATGTCATTCATAATGGCAACACATTTGTAAAACACAACCACTGGAATCCGCGGCCACCACTGTACATATTATTTCTTTATTTATTGATTGATTGATTGATCGATTGACATTTGTTTACAGGGAAAGGCTGACTGGGCACAGGTGCCCTTTTTCATTGGAGGTATGGGGAGAAGAATTCCAAGGTAACAAATTTAATGCAATCAGTGTTTACAATAACAAATTTTATAATGCAGTATATACAGTGTAGTAGTCAGTATAATAAAGTTTGTATTGATATTCACAAATGTTAATATACAAGCACTGTATTGAGAATTTGCAGATAGAAGACTGGTGTATAAGATAGGTAGGAGTAACTTAAGAAATATAGTACTGTGAGGTATTAGATGGGAGAAGCAAGTTTAAGTATTTATAGAGAAGTAACAATGGAATAGTACTTTGGTGTGTAGGCTGTTTGTGATGTCATCATTTCTGAGAATATGGTTTGCTAGGGAAGTGAGTGTAGAAAATTACGTATGAGTTAGCAGTGCCCCCCCCCCCCCATCATGTCAAATATATATATAAGAGGGTGTGAGGTGAAGCCCCCATCTTGAGTTGTGCAAGGGGGCTTGTCCTCATGCTAAAACATTGTTTTTATGCTGTATTTTGTTATATAGAATGTTTAGTATTATTTGTGATATAGTGAAGTGAGGTTTCAGTCAAATGGGTTGTCATTCAAATGGGTTTTTCAGTCTACTTGTTTCAACCATTTAATTTCAATTAATGTCATTTCTATCAAGTGATGACCATCAATAGCTGATCTTCATTTTTCACACATTATGCATCTCCATTCGGCAGTCCCTGGCTATGTAGCCATGTCCATGTTTGCCTCCAATCCCACATTTGACAATGTCTGCAGATGACCTACTGGGCTGTCACTATCTTGGCAACTTCTGAATGCCATTGTTAGGAGTTTTCGGTGTTTTGTGGCACTTTACACACTATACCCTTCTATTTCCTATTTGAAATGGAATTTTCATACACATGGCTAATCTTCCAGCTATACAAGCCACTGAGTCTCTGTCACGCTAGGTTACTATGTAGCTTTATATTGCTATACCACCTATGTAAAGGCTATATCACCTGACTGGACTCCCTGCAGCATGATAGGTTGTTTATATTTGTGCATTACTTTGTTTGTGCATCATGCATGGCATATGTTTGGATGCACCTGCTTTTTGCATCTGCTGCATGTTTCCTTCTCAGCTTTGCAGGTGTGTCTTTTGTATGTGTGTTGTCTGTTCTTGTACATACTTTTCTGTATGTTGTACCTTCCCTGTCTTTCTTCTAGAATGTGTCCTCTGTGCAGTATGTTCCTTTCAACCTACTTACTTTCTCACATACACGTAATGTGTTGGGTTGCACCACCTTAATCATGTGTGTTAACCTTAAACCTGCTCCTAACCCTAACCCTAACCCTACACATTATGTTACTAAAAACCCTTTCCTTAACAGTACCACTAAACAAGAAAAAAAGGACACAGACCACACATGTATAATACCAAACATGTAAAGTAGTAAAACTATCCCCTTGTGTAACCCTTACCTTAACCTTAAAAACTGAACTCTTGCACACACACCACACACTATAACTGTTTCGGTCAAACATTCAGTTTCATAATCCTACCAACAAACACTGTAAAAAATGAGCTTTCAACATTCTGAGCATTTAGTCTGATGATATTTCATTGTTTTGGGCTTTCAGTGTTTTTCACCACCAAAAATAAAACTTTTTAACCAAAGTGCTTTTACATTTTTAACTGTAACCGATTAGTCAAATCTATAGCCCTCAGTTGTCAGCTTCTTTGCCTTGCCCGTTCATTTTATTTATTTATTTATTTATTTGTTGACCGGGTTTGTCCCACTAGGCTAGAAGCCATTTTTCAGGGGTGGCCCAAGGTAATATTGATACTACTAGGGAAAATGTGGCTAGGGCATCCGAGAAATTCCACTACTCTTTCGATAAGTGCTGTGGGATCTTTTACATCCACCTGAACTATCGCCAACTCAAGCAGCTGGGGCCTCAGTTTCATTGGAGTTATTGTGGGAAATTCAAGTTAATGCATACCAGTATCCAGGTTTGAATGAGATTACTTCAGTTTTATGCATGTTAAAATTGTTGAGTCTTTCTAGATAAGAAAAGTATAACTCTTATTATAAGAAACACATTTTAACAAAACAAGTAGCACTTGTATGTTTAAAAGGTGAATTAAAGGGTTACTTTTAACTTTGTCTTTGGTGGGGGAAGGAAATTTTATTGGTTGTTTGTCATAGGTTCATAGGTTCATAGGTTCATACTAGGCTAGCTGCCCTGGGGCAATTATAAGCCTAGCCCGATTCTGTATGGCTTACGCCACTCCTTGATTTGAGTATACTGTGCCCTTTTTAAGGTTTAGTTTACTGTGCCTGCAATCATGTGACTGCAAGCCCATTTGTTTTAAACAGTAACTGTGTGTACATGTTTATCTGAAGTTCTTACTATTAAGAAGGACGAAAAGCGCTTAATAAATGAGAGTGGACTGCTCTCCTTGGTTGCTGTTTTTTGTGGCCTTAGTTTAACATCTCATCCAAAGGATGACACTCAGGAGCATAGCACCCCCTTATGCTGCACTGCAGGGTCAACAATGAATCTACCTGGTGTGGGAAAGAACCAATGGCCTTCTGTACTAAAGGCAAGAATGTTACTTGTTGTGTCTCTGACACTGCTAGACATATTTACAAGTTGGGGCCAGTTCCTGTAGTGACCCTGTGAACAGCTGTTGCCATCTATGATGTTTACCAACAAGGAAACAAAGCAGTAGTAGACTGCTAGACCTTTCTTCTGTATCTACACACACACACACACACACACACACACACACACACACATATATATATATATATATATATATATATATATATATATATATATATATACACCTACCCTCCCTACAGACAATTTAGAAGTTGCCAATCAACTTACCACATGTCTTTGGAATGTGATAAGAAACTGGAGCTCTCAAAGAAAAATAACACATGAACACAGGGAGGAGTGCAGACTCCACACAGAAGGCACCCAAACTGAGAACATCTTTCTGTTAGGTGACAACGGCTGTGCTGACCATCTTTGCCAATACTGTAGCATTTATATAGTTTGCAGTCTTAATAGTCTATTTTTCGGGTCTACTTCACAATGTCAAAAGCTGACAATATCGAAGCTAATATTGTCAGCACCACAACATCGAAAGCGCAGAACATCGTGCAAATAAATGGAAATCTCCATGGGGGAGATTTCCATTTACCTCAATGTAGTGTGGTCTTGGAGTTGGAATATTTAAATAGGGGGGTGTGGGGGTGCAGGGGGGGGCTTGCCCCCCTGCCTACGCTAGTTAGTTTTTATTTATTTATTTATTTTTAAAACGTTATTCGATGTTTTACTACATCAATCACTAGAGGTTGACCTTTAGTGATTTGATGTAGTAAGATTTCTATAACGTGATATAGACGCTATATTTCCTAATTATATATTAATACTTCCTGTGTTTCTTATACTTTAGCCCTTTCACTGCCATAAACTAAATTTAGGGTTTTAGCAGTCGTGAGTCTTCATCCAGGGAAACAGGAAGTTTATGTGCTACAGCAGAAGTGAAGTCTAGGTGGTTAGTCATATGATTGAGGAGTGTTTTGAATGAAAAGTTTAGGGAAGCTTGATGTTCAAGCCAAGCTACGAGAGTCCAATGTTGTGATGGAGTAAAGCAGGTGGTTGACTCAGATACACTAGCACTGATCTAGATGGCAGAACTTGGTTAAAAAAAAAATCAATGGTACAGACAAGGAGACATTTATCAAAAGTGACACCCATGGTTAGTCAGAAGGAATGCTAAAAGCTACTAATATGAGTACTTATCTTTGTGGAAACATTAGCCTTGTAATACTTATTTGTTAGTTTCAAGGGACTAGGTCAAGTGTTTCATATTCTGTTAATGAAATTATATTACCACTAAAATATGAGTAATGGTGAAAGGGTTGTTTGCAGAAAACATCACTTTTACTTTGTAGTTATCTCATACTTTTTTCCCTCAGTGTTGTGCTGATTTTAGAGATGCAGAAGGCTTTCTCTGTATGTGTATTTGCAATTTGACCTTAATTAGCATGCTGGGATGTTTCTTAGCTGAAATGGAAAAGTTCTTAAAGGAAAACTCAATATATACCTGTCTGGAGGATCTTGTTGATCCAGTATCAGTAACACTAGCACAAAATTCTGGAGGACTTGGGTTTGAGTCCCAAATAAGAACTAATGTTCTCCTTTCCTGCTTCTGATTCTATACTGCCTAAGCAGAAGGTTTTCTGTACGCGTGAGTTTATAATTTGATCTTAATTCTTATACTGGGAGTTTTCTGGCTGAAAGGAAAAATGTGTAAGAGAAAACTCAACACCTCTCTTACTAGAGGCTCTTGTTGGAAAAATGGAAGGCTGGAAGTCTTGGGTTTGAGTCCTAAATGAGAGTTAATGTTTTCCTTTCATATGTTTGATTCTATACATACCAAAGTAGATGGCTTTCGCTGCTTTTGTGTTTGTCCATATTTGTAATTTGACCTTAACCTTCATGCTGGGGCTTTCCTAACCGAAAGGGAAAAGCTCATAAGAAAAACTCATCCCCTTTCTGTCCAAAGTGTCTTCATGATCTAACAGCAATGACATTGAAAATCTTGAGTTTGAGTCCCATACAAGAGCTAATATTTTTCTTTAGTACTTCTGATTATAACGGTGCCTAAGCAGAAGGCATTCTGTGTGTGTGTGTGTGTGTGTGTGTGTGTGTGTGTGTGTGTGTGTGTGTGTGTGTGTGTGTGTGTGCGCATGTGCGTGTGTGCTCTAGTAATTTGACCCTAATCACTTTGCTGTGGGGTTCTTATCCAAAAGGAAATTGCTGTTGAGGGAAAACTTGAAACCTATCTTTTCAGAGGCTCTTTATAGGTCAGCAACAGTGATACCAGTATAGAACACTGGAGATCCTTGACTTGAGTGCCATAGAAGAGCTAATGTTTTCACTTCATGCTTCAGATCCTATCATTGCCCAAGAAGAAGGCTTTCTCTGCAGTCTACACCTGTGTGTGTGTGTGTGTGTGTGTGTGTGTGTGTGTGTGTGTGTGTGTGTGTGTGTGTGTGTATTTTGACTTTAATCACCATGAAGGTAGGGTAGTTGCTAGCTGAAGGGAAAACTTAACACCTTTTTATTACCTAGAAGATCTTGTTGGTCCATTGGCACTGATGCTACCACAGAATGTTAGAAGTCTTATGTTCAAGTCCTGAATAAGGTCTAGTATTTGTCTTTTATACTTCTGATTCTGATAGTATCTAAGCAAAAAGCTTTCTCTTCAGCTGTGTGTGCATGTTTGTAATTTAACTGTACTCTTGGCTAAATATGCATATGACAGTTAATATGATGGCTACACACAGCCACATTCTTTTGCAAGCGACCAGGTCCTTGTTCTCTATTTTATGTTTAGCTTCCTTGTGCTTTTCACTGCAGGGAAATAGGAAGAAGCCTGTCGTTCCAAAGCAAATATCCACAGTACTCGGGGTGAGGTCTTGTTTACTGTCATTAGTCTCAAGTGTTTGACAAGAAACGCTATGAATGTTCGATGTTTTTGCAGTATTTCTGCTCTTATCCAAGGACAGTCTGGCAATTAACAGCACTCTTCATGATTGCAGCAAACAGGGCACTGTTTGTCTGATAGATGGATATATGAGATTCCTTTTCATATGTGCTAGCAGAGATTCTAAATATGTATATAGAATCACAAGATCATCTAAAACAGACTGGGTGATGCGTTTCATAAATAAGCATTGTCCTTATTTCTTTTTAACTTTGTTCCTCAAAGGCAGCATGAAATACAGAACATTTTTAACTATATATAGATTTTGCTCAATAAGAAATTTTATAAATAATATAAATGAGATGTAATGGTATGCCTTTAATCTAGGCATTTCTTCTGTATATGTGACAGAAAACATCTGTCGCTGTGAAGTACACAACACTTCATCAATGGCACGCTGACAAGAGTGTATTCTGTAAGGAATTGTTTCAAAATCTATTGAAAGATCTTAAACTAGAATGACAGCTGCCAAGCTTTAGTAATAATACAACTTTATTAATGTGGACAGAATCAATTGCATACCAGATCTTTTACCAGAAATTTCTAATCTTGTAAGATACTCTGAAATTAATTTTGTAGGGAGTTGCTCCCTGCAAAAAAAGTTACACTTATTTTTAGTCTCCCTCCACTGTGTTTTATTTATCCTCCCCCTCCCAATGTCTTGTCATATGGAAGATTCAAAAGATATCATTAAAATTAAGATATATGGCAGTTTCAGACCTGGGCTGTATTTCTTTTGTGCATCCCTATTTATGCAATTTAATAGTCGTTGGTATAAAAAAAGAGCAATCCAATACAATTTGCCAGATTTTCTTCTATTTCATCAACAGTGATATAAAACATTATCCTTCACCGCTGTTTGTTTAAAATATACTCACTCACCTGTCATTGAAAGGAAAAGCCTGAGCCAGCTGATAAAGCCTTCACAGGTACTTACACAACACTGCCTGCTAGTACAGAGGTACATCATGCAACTCTGCTGCTGAACACTCAGGTCTGTCTAATGACCTGTGAGACAGGCAGCCATATAAGGGATGGGGCTATTTTTCAAGTACAGGTGGAGGGAGTGGACTGACCTCTTAGTTATTTGACCTGACTATCTGGTGAAGATTATTTGAGACACACAGGAAGAAGGCAAGAGAAAACAAGTGTGTCCAGCAAAGGGATGGAGGGATTGTCTGAGAGAAGACCTGCAACACTCAGTGACACTGAAGACAGAGAGAGATGGTGGCAGCTGACACAACACTCTGACTCCATGTAGAAAAATGGAAAAGGGGGGATTGATGACGATGATGATGAAATGGTATAAAAATACTACTCGTTTCTAATTTACCACACTGAGATGATATGGAGCTGCAACCGTGACTATCAGCTTCACGGCACACTTCTCAAGTGGCATAGATAAAGACCATAAAGAACATTGTGTTTTTTGTCAGTGTCTTTACTTGCAGAATGTGTTCTGGTCAGCAGTGAGGAATTTCACACCTTATTCTTCAGTTCTGGCTTCAGTACTTGACACACACCTTTTGTGAGTTTCATTTTCCTGTAGTTGGAGCCTTTTCTATTTTAGTTTGTATAAAGAGAAGGACAACATATGGTACTCACCCACCTCAGGGCATCACATCTGATCCCACTTGTAATAAAGTACTGCCTTGTGTTTCCTGTTCCTTTCCTGTCACTTTTCCTGACATATTTGGTGTCACTAACATTTTAGAAGCTAAAAAAACAACTTAGAATGTCCATGAACCATTTGCATTTGTTGAATGAGAGAAAATTTGTAATGGCTCGGGGAGTCTTGTCTTCTCTTGGAAATACCTTAAGCATCCTGTAAATGATACCATCATAAATTTTAGCACAACGGTACACAATGTCTACTGCAATATATAGCATCTAAAATATTTATCCATCTGTTAATATGGTTAATAAATTCAGTTCCTTCCATCTCATAACTAGAAACACTATAGTGCCGACATTTAAAAAAACAACATTGTGAATTATTGTTTTAAAATGCATATTTGTTTATATTGTACATTAAAAACATTTATTATGAACAAAGGAACATAGGAACAGTGCTAGACAAGCAATCATGGGAAACACAAAATGTCTAGCCATAAAAATTTTTAAGTAGGAACACTTAAAAGTACTCGCCTCCCAAATTAGTCAAGGCCATAGATAATAATGCAGGTTTACATGTTGGGTCTGTTTGTCCAGTCCTTAAGACTAACCTTAAAAGTATTTTTTTTACTGTCTTGGTAACTTATTCCACAATAAGATGATATAATGAATTAAGAACTTGTTCTTCCAGTGAACCTTGCTTATTTGCCAGTGTAGACTTCGGGCCCCAGTGTGTGTGTGTGTGTTTGTAAATATGCCTTCCTTTTGGAAATCATGCTTTTCTCTTAGACAATAGCAAATGGTATTAATTAACTGATATCAGATAATGAGACTTTCTAATCTGCATAAATAATATTTCCTCCTTTTCCAGCAATATGGTTATATTATATTATATTCATTAACAAATGCCAGAGATTATTTTCTTACATATACATTTTCAGCGTTTTTTTTTATTTTACTTTCATTTTATCAAGTTCATTCACCAAATATCCACATTCCAAAAATATGTTTTGTACATTCATCATTTCAAAATAATCTAGAATGTTGTGTCTTTCGGCTTTTCCCGGTTAGGGGTCGTCACAGCGGAACTCCGGTCCGCTAATGATTGGTAGTTGATTTTTACATGATGAGCTACCAGCCCTGATGCACAACCTTCAACGAAGGTACGCCCATTCACGCATGTCTCCACGCAGAAGACGCTCTAGCTGAGAATCAAACCGGTCAGCATCTTATTCTGAGGGGACAACACTACCGGAGCACCACCACCTGAATATTAGATCAATTTCTACTTTGCCTTGTCAGTAATGCATAGATACCATACTTTTTTTTTTATTTTTACAGAAACACAAATACTAAAGTGGATAAACCAGGGACTTGTAATAGGTTTAACATAAGTTCTGAAAAAAATTGCTTTTATTGATATCAACCATTAATGCCAGATCTAAGAAAAGATTTAATTAGCATGAAAACTATATGCAAACCTCAATTCAAAGGTATTAGAATTAAGCCACTCAACAAATGTACCAGCAGGTGCTTCATCTCTATTCCAAACACAAATATAGTCATCTATAATATTCAGCCAGAGTGCAAGATATTTACTGAATGGATTAACACTTTCTTGTACTGTGAACATTACTTCAAAGCAGGCTACACACATTTGCATAGTGCCATATTGGTCCCCACCACAGTATCACTCAACTGCAAATATATATTATTACCAAACGGAAAACAAAATTCTTCATGAGGACAAAGTCAAGTGAGGTGAGCATGAAATAAGTATCTATTTAAATCCTTATCAACTTTCAAATAAAACATGGGGACACATAAGCCACAATCATGTCTTACATATGTGTAGAAGAGCTCAAAGTCCAAACAAAGAAAATTATATCCTAGAGGCTATCAAAGTCGCTTAACTTCACTTAAAAATCGTATCATTCAAATAGCTAGGTCTTGTAAAAATCAACTGCCCTCACTGGTGACCAGCATCTTACAGAGTTCTGGAAGTGCATAAAAATTATATTCATCTGTAGATAGTCAAAAATTCAAACTCCTGATATGGAATCTTGTGTTTTCCATTGTTTGAACAACTTACATAATTCAGATCTGAAAATTAAAGAAGGGTCTGAAGACTATGTTCTATATACATCTGCATCTTGAAGCAGTGCATAAAGCGTGTCTTCATATTGCTGTATGAACATTGTGGTTACCTTGCCTGTGGTCAGTACCTTATTGCGAGTTAACGTGTCCTGGTGATTCTGGTCTGGTGTAGCTGCTTTGTGGATATTGTTATTTTTTAAAATATTGTTCAGTGCCAGACAAAACTAGCTGCTCACTTTTACAGAAGAATTTGTAATATGTGGTTAAAAAAAAAAGATGGCTGTCATTTGTCATTGAACAGAGCTAGTATTTAGATCACTAACTGCATTTTGCAAATAATCAATTTCCTAACTAAACATTGTAGTATTGATATTGGTATCTGTTTTTTTTTTTTTTTTGAAAATGTAGTTCTAATTTCTTTTGGGCCCCTAATCTGTACCAGTCCCCCAGTGCCTCATGTCCATGCCAGGCCTACCAGGCATCATCCTACCTACCCAGACTTACTCCAGTATTGCTGTGGCTGGTTGTGGATTCTAGGCCAGTCATGGGGACTCAACTTGTCTGTGCTTCCGTCAGTGGGGGATTTTTTTTGTTTATGCCATACTTATTTTCTTTTCTTTGCCCCACCCATACTTGCAGATTGTGTCTGAGGAAAATGCCCTCTTTGGAACACACCTACCCTTAGGGAACATATCAATGAATACCCTCCCACCCAGGATGAGCAGGCCCATCCCTTCCCTGCCACTCCATTAGTTGCTCGAGCCATTTATCAAACCTGGGTTGGCCGAGCTGTAATCAGGGCTTTATTCCTCTATGCCACTGAAGTGAATCTTTTAATCTTATTTTTTCTAAAAAAAATATTTTACAGTAAAAGTAAAAAAAAAAAAAATACCCAAGGAGCAGAAAGAAGTGACTGTTCCCTCAAAAGTAGAGACAGATCATATTTAATAAACTCACAAAAAAACAGTAATTCTTAATTCCTCACTGATCATGCTATTTTTATTTTTTTGTTGGAATATTTCCAATGTTTCTTTAATTGCCAGCATCTTTCATCACATTGTCATGTCTTTCTTCAAGATTTTTATGATGCTGAACTCTATATACTGTACCATTTCTTAATAAAACATAACAGGCAAAATGTACAAATGAACCATATAGATTTACTTAGCTTCCTGGTTCATAACCAGAAACATCCAGTTGTCTATCTGAGCAAATCACCTTTATTAACACCATTGGCATTATAATGCAATGTCTTCTGCTTCCATGAAATTAGTTCAGATTCATAGTTGTTTAAAGAATCAGTCACTTCTTTCTTAGCTATGAAATCAGAATAATGTATACATTATGTGCTACTTTAACAGAATATTGTATCTCATCCAGTTTCACAGAATTGTGTAAAACCAAAAGTCCCTTCTACTTATCAGCAAAAGTGCAGCACATTTTCTTTCACTCAAGTCATACAGGGGAACTCACCTGATCCACTTTATGGCAAAGGACATCTTCTAAGTTCATAATGTTATAAATTATATCAATTTTAGCACATTTTTCAAAGCAGCAAATGTATCCCCTCATTCAGAAATGTCACTGCCTGCTGAGACTTTCAATTTAATTACATTGTGAATACATATATCTGCAAAATTAATAAATAGGAATTCAACAGGATTGTTAATCACAGGTTTAGTATGCTGAAAATGTATATGCTAAAAGAATTCAAAACTGATGTTGATAAATGAATAATACAATGTTTCCAATAACTCTCTTGTAAAACTGATGCATACAAACTGAAGTAAAATATATACAAAACATGTAGTAAGGCTTATAACAACCAAGTAACAAAGACATTTATTTCTTCTTGTGTAGCACACAACCAAATAAGGTTTGGTTTGTTTTAATACTGGAAAAAGCACCTGACTGAGAAATTGGAAGTTCCTTACGTAGACCCTGAATTTCTAAAATATTTTGTGAGTATGGCAGAAACTCTCTCAATTCAAACAGATGTTTTGCCTTATTGTTAAAAACCTGCATCTGCCATCCCTGTTCTAAGACATGTGACCCTAGTAACCTGCAAAATTATAACCTGATTTCAATCTTGTCAACCTTATCCAAGATATTTAAAGCACAGTGTCTGCTTAAACCGCTGGTATTCCACAGGACAGCTTTTGTAGGGATAGTTAAAATAAATCATATGACTGTTCTCTTGCTGTCACCTTTTATAGAAGTCAGGATAAAGATTTTCTTTCTGGTGGCATCTTTATAGATTTTTGCAAATGTTCAGATGTGTAAGCTTTATTCTATTAATTATTGAGTTGTACTCCACTGGAGTAATTTTGTTAATGAATGAGTTGTACTATGCTGGAGTAATTCTATTAGTTATTGAGCTGTACTCTGCTGGAGTGGAGTAGTGACAGTGGCCACGTCGTAGCTCAGCATTTATCTTTCAGGAAAATACATGGCAGTCAACATTATAGCTTCTGTCATCTGGTACCTGCCTTATCAGAGAGTCTTTAAGATTCCATTTTAGGTCAATTTTGGAGCTACTATTATTGACTTTATTAACCATGCTGATGACAGGGAAGCAGTTCCAATCCCATTATAATATATATATATATATATATATATATATATATATATATATATATATATATAGATCTACCTGACTACATAGACAGTTCACAACACCGACAACGACTCAGAAGATCGACAAGTCAGAAGACCGACGGAGGAAAACACGCTGAGAACACTGAGATGGGGAAAGGATGTGTAGGTATGCGGTAGTGACAGCTTAGGGTGTGTGAGTAAGGTAAGTGTGCGATGTTGATTGTGTAGGGATAGGGTGGGATAAGTGAGTTAGGGTTAGGGTTAGGTAAGGGTGCAGTAAGGTAAGTGTGCGATGTTGACGGTCGGTAGGGATAGGGGTGGGATAAGTGAGTTAGGGTTAGGGCGCAGGTTAGGTAAGGGTGCAGCAGTGATATTTTTTGGGTTAGGGGCGGGTTAAGTGAGTTAGGGTTAGGTGAGTGTGCGATAGTGACGGACGTTAGGGTTTCGGTTAGGGTTGTAGATAGTTGTGTATGTAAGGGTTAGTGTTGGTTTGTAAGGATTTTGGTGTGCTTGTGTTGTGTGTGTGGGTTTTGGACAGGGGATTTGTTTTGTTTGTTGTTATGATGTGTCGAGTGTGTGGGGTGTCGTGTTTGTGAACTGTCGATTATGTGGTGTCGGTGAAGTTGTTGTCGGTGTTGTGAACTGTCGATGTAGTCAGGTAGATCCATATATATATATATATATATATATATATATATATATATATATATATATATATATATATATATATATATATATATGTGTGTGTGTGTGTGTGTGTGTGTTTCTTACCCCAAATCCCTCTCTCATGAAAAAACAAAATTTAAAGTCCTCTCTCCTGATAATACAACCACTGAAGTTACTTCTCATAGCAAACTATCAGGAGTGATAGTGGATGGTAATCTTCCATTTGATCTGCCTATACAAAATTGCATAAGAACAACTCATCAAAAACTAGGGATGCTTTAAAGAGCCAAAAGTTTTCTCACCAACACAACTAAAACTACACTTGCCACTACTTACCTCCTCCCTGCTCTTCTTCATGGCACATCCATCCTTAACCTGCAGGCTTCACAAAAATTAAAATGTGAACAATGCTGTAACAAAGTTATTAAATTTGTAACACATACCCCTTTCAGAACCCACCACTGTACAGCACTGAAAAGCGTTAATTGGTTAGAACTGTCACATCAACTGACATATACACAACTTTCTTCCAACAAGAACTAAACTCATGTAATTGGTCTAGTCTAAAACACCTCCCCTTAGAGGAAGCAGTAGCATACTTTAACAACAAATTCCTTGAGATCCTTGATTTGCATGCACCTGTTCGTTCAAGGAGAACCAAGGCAAAAACTGCGCCATGGCTTTCTGAAGAGTCTAAACTCAAAATTACCCTTAGAAACAAAGCATGGGCTTAACGGCATTCTTCTAAAGACTCAAGATCACATTAAATACAGGCAAGCCAGGAACAAAACCAAAAAATCAATTTTACAAGACAAAAAACAATACTGCTGTAATTTACAGATGGTAAATCAAAATAACCCTAAGAAGTTTTTGGCAGGTTTAAATAATCTACTACATCCTGGAAAAACTTCAACCCCAATCCCTGCTGCTACTATTGATAAAACCCCTGAAGATGTTTCTGATAGTTTTAACCAATTCTTTACTGAGACAATTCAAGTCCTAGCTAGCCAACTACCTCCTAGCTCCCCTGGTCCTGAAAGTAGCACCCCTAGAAACCTACTCGCATTCAGCTTCCAACCAGTCGCCACTTCACTTATCCGTACCTTGATCAAAAAATTAAAACCCACTACTCTTTCTGCTGATCAACTCCCTGCCGAGTACCTACAAAAATCAGCTAATGCTATTCCTTACCCCGTCTCAATACTAATCAATCGAACCATAGTAGAAGCTAAAATTCCCACCATCTGGAAAATATCCTATGTAATCCCACTTCACAAAGGAGGCAGCTCTACTGAATTCTCCAATTATGGGCCAATAGCTATACTCTCTCCACTTGCAAAGATTATGGAAAAATGTATTCATAGACAACTCATGCACCACCTAATCCAGAATCACCTTATGGCAGACACTCAGCATGGCTTCCATCCTCATCACAGCACTACTTCAGCCCTCCTAGCCTTTACCAACACCATAAACCATAATTGCAACAATAATTATATATCCTCAGCCCTCTTCTTGGATCTTTCCAAGGCATTTGATATGGTTGATCACCAACTTTTAATCCACACCCTGCAAACATTCTGTCTAGATACTGGAGTCCTTCAATGGTTTCAATCCTACCTGAATGGTCGACAGCAGGCTGTCCTCTGGCAGAACAAACTCTCTAACCTTCTACCTAACACCCTTGGAGTACCAGAAGGCTCTATTCCAGGGCCCTTGCTGTTCTCCATCTTCATTAACGACCTTTATACTGTCATCCCAAAAGTCAGCTGTATCCAATATGCTGATGATTCTACTCTGATATGGCCAGCTACCCAGACCATCTTTAATACAATAGAAAACTGGCTTTCTGAACATCTTCTGATCCTAAATCCCCAAAAAACTAAAATGCTGTTATTTTCACCAACACGTAGGTCTACCGCTTTCACCTTTACCATAAAATCAAATGATGGCACAATAATCTCCCCTGACCCCTCTACAAAACTATTAGGTGTCATCATAGACAATAATCTAAAATTTGACCTACATGTTAACCAAACTATCAAAACCATCAATAAAAAACTAGGGTCACTTTACAGAATAAATGCCTTCCTAACCCCTCCAGCTAAAATTGCCATAGCTCGCTCTCACCTTCTTTCAACCCTTCTGTATACATCCCCTCTACTCTTGAATTTTAAACAAGACTGTTCTTAACAAACTCTCAATTTGCTATAACCACATTGCCAGGTTTGCCACTGGGCTGCCTTTTAAGACACACCATTGCATCAATCTAAATCAGGTTGGGTGGCTTGAACTACCCAGCCTAATCCAGTATAACCAACTGATTATGGCCTATAAAATCCTCTATAATCCGGACAATACTCCTGTACTTAAAATTATTATCACCCCGTATAACAATCCTAGACTGCTTTGATCCTCTAACAAACTACTAATTCAGACTAGCAAAATTAATAACACAGCCGGTGATTCTCTCTTTGCAAACTCTGGAAGTAGATCCTGGAACTCACTTCCAGCTGATATTACCTTACTTTCCACCTTAGGTCAATTTAAAACTAGACTCAAACAACATTTGTCACTTAACTGGCTATGTCAATGTATCAAGCCTGGCTAACTCTCTCTAGAATGTGTAAAAATCTGTTAACCAGTTTACTGTGTAATTTAATTTAATCCTGACTTGCGCTCGGGATTAACTGTAACCTGTGGAACTTGTTTAACTTGCTTACTTATGTAATCTCTGTAAATAGTCTGTTTGTAATATGTAATGCTGGTATTATGTAATGCTGTATCTGCTTACCTTTGGAGCTTTTCTCCCCAGGCCTCCACTGAAAATGGACATGCATCCAGTCGGACTATCCCGGTCAACAAATGTAAAATAAAAATAAATAAAATAAATAAATTCTTACCACCTATAAAATTATCCATCATCCATTTATGTGTCCAGCACTAAAAACATTTTACACAATTATGTTCCCAGTTGTTCACTGTGATCCAGTGACCAAAAACTCTTGTCTGTCTACAAACCTTGCAAATCTGTTGGGCATTGTCTGCATTCATATAAGGTTGCTTATGCCTGGAGCTCCTTACTTGTATCTTGTCAGGTTTATACCCTCTCTCTCATCTTTCAAAATCATTCTGAAAGACTTCCTAGCTAAACTCTGGTGCTGTTCTCGCTCAAAACCAGGATGCACTTTATGCCTTTAATGTGAACAAGTACCTTTTCACTCCTTATACCTTCTTACTCTCCGTTCTTCATTTACTTCCTTACCGCTAATTCTCGCCCCTGACTTTCTCTCTTATATCATAAGCCTGTTTTTCCCTCACTTCATATTGCTGTTCCTATTTGTATTATACTAACTTACCTTTAATTTCTCTACAAACTGTTTAAAATGTCTCAAAATATTAAATGATTGTCATATACCTTGCATTGATTCTTAACTAACGTTTTTATAATATGTCTAACTTGTTATAATTATTTAAACTGCAGATGTTTTTGATTTATTTTTGAAGATTGTAAAATTATTGTTCAAATGTTTTATAGTAATTTGGAGCTTTTCTCCCCAGGCCTCCACTGAAAATGGGCTTCTACCCAGTTAGACTTTCCCAGTAATCAAATATCGATATAAGTAAATGTGTATGTGTGTGTGTGTGTGTGTGTGTGTGTGTGTGTGTGTGTGTGTGTATATATATATATATATATATATATATATATATATATATAAATGTCTTAAACCTGGCTTTGTTTTATTATTTAGATAAATACATGTACCCAAAACATGGCATATTTTGAGACATTCAAACTGCTAAGACCTATAACCAATCTTATGTTCATCTAAGATCGATCCCTGCGGAGATGGCATATCTGGGCTTCGCCAAGGCTACTGTTGATACTGTGCTCTGTGAAGGTTTTTAGGAAAATATAAGTATCTAAAATGATGAAGTAGATAAGAAATTGGCTAACAAAATTTAAAAAAGGGTGGCAAATTCAGTCTTGTGTAAGAAGACAAGCTGGTAACCAGTGGCTTCAGTAGAGTGTAGCACCACATTCAGCCCTGTTTAACATATTTGTGTATGGAGTACAAAATTATCAACAGAAAGATTTAATGAAATAACATTTCCAAATACTGCTCACTAAATCTTATGGATATTTGAAGACCACCACATTGGGCAAAAAAAAAAAAAAAAAAAAAACATCCTGGGGTGCTGAACTTAGGGTTGGCTGCATATCGTGGGGGTTGAGAATCCTATCTCTGATGAGACAACTTTTCCATCAAAAAGGTGACTAAGATTAAGTGAATTCTTTTTAATTAGTCTAACCCCAGGATTCAATAAGCTATTTTCTCCATGCAGGAATAGTGTAGCAGCTCCTGCATGGAATATGGCCCTCAAGCGATCCAGTAAACAAGGCTGGGAGCGTGCAAGAGCCTGCCAGCACTATTCTTGCACAGACACCACTGAATAATGCTAATTACCTCATTTGTTGGTGAAAACCATGCAAATGAGGTGAATTAATGATTCAGTAAGCAGGCAGGCATCTGTGCAAGAACAGTGCGAGGTGCAGAAATGTATTCGGCTACTAGCTGAATACATTTCTGCAAAAATCAAAACGGAGGCATGACAGCTCAAAGTAAAGCATGTATTATAATCCTTAGGCATGTCAATGGGCAAATATATGTCCACTGGCATGGAAAAGTGTTGCAAAAATATGAAAATAAAAGTTTTATTTTTTGGCCGATTTCGGCTGTTTAAGCATAGGTCTGAGGTGTGCAAATGGGATGGTGCCGTAAATGCAAAAAAAAAAAAACGTGAAAAGATAATTTTAAGGGAAATATGCATTTTGCCATTTAGTCTATGGCATGCAGAATCAAAACAATAACAGGTAACACTGGTTGCTAAGGAGGAAGGTTGTGGTGTAGTGGTGTAGTGGTGTAACCAGGGACTAAGGCAGTAGAGTATGCAAATTAGCAAATTTTATTGAATCACTAAATGGGAGACCATTCTCTGGCTGCACATAACTGTGTAGGAGGTATAAGGCAGTGGTGTAAGCAGGAGAAGCAGCTGACATGAATAGGGGGTGTGTCATGCTTGGTGTAAGCACATTGGAGCTCCACTGCTCCCATTTGAGCTTAGTTAAGCACAGCTAACCAAAGGGGTGCATCTGAGGCAGTACTGACTTATTCCATGAAATGAAGAGTGTGTTCATGTTCAGGGAGGACCATTTCTACTGCAAAGTGTTTACATTAGCTAAACAGGTTTGGCTTTGCACCAGGACTAAAAAAAAAAAAAAAAAAAAACGGAACTAACAGAACTATTTACATTTGGGCACTGGGTTTGCATGGTGCACCTCAGGGGCTTGAAAGGGGCAGAAATGGGAAGGGAAGAAAATACAAAAAAGGGAAATAGCAGAATAAAAGCAATCAAGTACAAATAACATAGCAAGCAGGTGGAATACATCATAGTCAGCCAATCATACATGCAGCATCCACAGCACAACAGTACAAACTATGCAAATACCCATCAGTCTGTTTTTTCCCACAAACTCTGCACCATTGGTGTACACACACAGGGGAATTTTAGCCAAAAATGTTAGGGGCTGCCATTGATTTGATACAGCAGTATGTGCTAGAGGCTGAGGGTGGTGAGGAGGATAATGCTGACAACCACCCCAGACCGAGGAGGAGGAGAAGAGTGTTCAGACCCAGGGTAATGTACCAGGAGCTACAGCAAATCATCGAGCTGTGTCAGCCTCAACTCAGACCCAGAGCCAACAGAGGGGAACCCATCCCAGTGGATACCAAGGTATGTGTAGCCTTAAGAATACTAGCTACAGGTACTTTCCAAAGACCTACTGGGGACATAATGGGGATCTCACAGGCCTCTGCATCCAGGGTACTCCACCAGTTCCTTTATGCCATGCTACCATATGCCAGTGAGCATTTTTACTTCCCCAACACCTGTGAGGAGAGGACCAGCAATATGCATCTCTTCCACCATGTGACAGACTACCTGAAGGTACTGGGTGCCATAGACTGCACGCACATCCACATCAAAGCACCACCCAGTGAACAGGGTAGAGTCTACATAAACTGCAAAGGCTTCCCCTCCATCAACTGCCAGGTCATGTGCAATGCCCAGGACATTATCATGACTGTGTGCTGGCAGCTCTAGAAGCTATCATGACTCCCACATCTGGCATTCATCACAGCTGTACCAGGCATTTGCCAGTGGGGACATCCTGTATGGCCATCGGGTGGGGGATGCTGGCTATGCACTGGAGCCATGGATGATGACACCCATCAGAAATACACACACACCCAGTCAAGAACAGCATAATGAGGCACATGCACAAACCAGGATCATTATAGAGTGTGTGTTTGGGATGCTCAAGTCATGGTTCCACTGCCTTGACATATCTGGTGGTGCCTTGCAGTACTCTTCAGTCACATGTACACACATGTTCATAGTATGCGCCATGCTACACAATATGATCCTGTGGAAACAACTGCATCAGAAACATCACAGGGAAGGGCCACACAGCCCCCTCCACCTCCATTGGCAAGGTCCCCACAGGCACAGAGGGACTTGGAAAAGGAACCCCCCGAGCCAACCCCTGTAGGCAGAAGGAGGCATGCCCAATATGTCCTGGCCTTGGCAAAGAGCCAATGCATAGAACACACACTGACACTGTAGGGACCCATGGACTGACACCTCTCTCTGACATGCACACATAGTAAAATGGATGAGACACACATCACACTATCTGTCACTTACCATGTATAGGCAGTGTACTGTGTGCATCTGACATAGGCAGCCCTCAAGCACCATCCTCACAACTGCCGCAGGCACAAAGTAAGTCAGTCTTCTTAACAATAAATTAATGGATTAGTATTTTCTGCTAGCATATCTATGGTATTGTTGCATGCATGCAAGGGAATGGGGTGGCCTGCTGGGATAGCAGCAGACAACTGAGAGCTATTTGGGACACCAGGAAATGTCTGCCCAATACTGGCTTCCCCAGAGAATGCAGTAGTCCCCTAGGTGACAGTTCTCATTGCAGCATATGTGGGGGGGGTCATAGGTCACATGCATGGATGTCAATGTGTGGGTCCCATACTCACCCCTCAGCCTCACCCAGCAAGTCAGCCATAGAAAACCATAAAGAAATGTCTGGCAAAGGCCCACAAATGGGGACAATGATCAAATACCCTCTACAGGCTTACACAGTGATAGCATAGCAGGTCTTGCAGTTGCACTAAGGCTCTGAAGGGTAAGAAGTCTGAAACTCAAATGTATGTCATTACAATCTGACCTGTATACTGTAGTGATATGCCTCAAGTCTCCAAGACAGGGCACAATACTATGTTAAATGGAACCAAAATGTAAAGCAAATATCAGAACAGTCTATGCAAATGTGTACAGTTGACAGGTGTGCCCCCCCACACATATTCCCACCAAAATGCAGTAACATGTATGATTGCAGGGAAATACCAGAAGAGCACACATTGCCAGGCCTGTCCCAATACACATGAAAACATGTTGCATGTCCACGATATGCAGGGATCAATGAGCTATGTGTTTGTGTGGTTAATGCTGTCAGGATCTGGCCAGCACTTACTCCTGGCTATTGTGTTGTAGTAGCCTAGGTACAGTGCTGTCTTTGACAGGGCCATGTGCAGATAACTGCTGTGACAACTATTATGCATGTCAGCTACACCTACTGCTCTGCCACTGACATACCTGGAAGTCACAGTGTTATGTGGAATATACGACACATATAATGGACATGTCTGCACAGTAGAATGCACTCTGTACCCACACCCATACCTCCCAACCTCTGACAGCAAGACATCTGGACAAGGTCAGAAATAAAAGTTGGGAAAAGGCACAATAATAGACATGTGTTGTAAATATTCCCCTTACATACTGAGAAAGTTGGCAGAATGAGGGGTTTGCAGTAGCAGGAATTGTCTGAAGGTTATGTAGTCTGAAACAGTAATATCTGTCATGTTTTTGTAACATCAGTCTTCAATTATTTGCAACTAACCTGCCATAAAAACACAAGTTTGTGTAGACTAGACAAAACCTCTAGGCAAATGCCTGGACAATCTGCCAAAAAATGTACAGCTGAGAGGTATGGCCGCACCAGGATATGACATCCCAGGTAAGAAAAGATACCACACAAGCAGGAAATCCCCAGCCAGTATATCACCAAGTGACCGGACTGTTTACACAGTGTCATCAGTCAACTGGCTGTAGCCACAACTCCCAGTTGGCCTTGTTGGGCAAGAATGTACATAACTGGGCTCATGATATTGGTCTGTGCATCATACATCTTGTATTCCTCTGGTAAAGCACTTTGATGATCTGAGGATATCTGTCACTAAGTAATGACACAATACATTACAGTGTCAGACTATAGATATGTCAGACAATGTCTGCTAAACAAACCCAGTACCCCTAGGAAAGTCATGTTTACTCCTGGGAGGTATGGCTGTAGCACACAAAACCCCAAACCGGAGTACACCTGTCTCTGGAATGGTGTCCCACTCTAACTATATAAAGTCACACTGGGCATGCTCCTACACTTAGAGAATCACAGGACACTTTAGAACCCACAGCAGACTATATGACTGTATTATGTATATATCTCTGTGCATGCAGACATCTATGTACACTGTAACTGTCCCTACACATACCCATCAGACAGGACTACCCTCAGCTAGCTGTAGGTGGCCCAGATGAGATATATCTGTATCTGTTGCATGTGATATACAGACATATATATATAGGGAACAGATAATATGTCAAGCATACACACACACATAGATGTGGGAAAGTGAGAGACAGACAGTGGTAGAGATAGAGACACACAGGGAGACACACACAGAGTGAGTCACACACATGGATACCCTGAATGGCATAGAATGACAGCCTTCTGTGGACAGTGGCATACCGGTTGTAACCAGTTGCACATGCCAGCATAAAAGGTGAGCCCCATTGTGTAATAGTACTGAGGTGGGGGTTATAATATCTAATCACCTGTGTGTGTGTGTGTGTATGTGTGTGTGTGTGTGTGTGTGTGTGTGTGTGTGTGTGTGTGTGTGTGTGTGTGTGTGTGTGTCTGTAGATCTAAGCATTAGGAGACTGTTCCCACTCAGTACACTTCCCATTGCCCTACTTCCAAGATCTGCTGCTGTCATTCACCTTAGAAGTACCATTGGATACCTATTAGCCCTATAAGCTATGTAGCATGTGTGATAACTGTGTAACACTATAGTACAAATAACTAGGTAGGTAGTGATTCTTATCTCAGTCCTGGCAAATGTGTGTGTGCGTGAGAGTGAGGGAGTGTATGTTTGTTTGTAGGTGAAACAGTTTTAGGCCATTCCCACCCAGTACACTTCCCAGTGCCCTACTTTAGCAGTCCTGCTGATGTCATTCCTCTTAGAAGCACCTTTGCACAGCCCCAGCCCTATAAGCTTTGTGGTGCGTGCAATAACTATGTAACATAATAGTACAAATAACTAGATAGGCAGGGGTTCCATTCCCAGTTTTGCCAAATGTATGTGTGTGTGTGTGTGTGTGTGTGTGTGTGTGTGTGTGTGTGTGTGTGTGTGTGTGTGTGTGTGTGTGTGTGTGTGTGTGTGTGTATATGTGCATAGGATGACATGTTTTGAGGACCTTCCCACCCACAGCACTTCCCAGTGCCCTGTTTTAGAAGCCCTGCTGATGTCATTCCCCTTAGAAGCACCCTTGGACAGTTGTTAGCCCTGTAAGCTCTGTAGTGCATGAGATAACCGCATAGCACTATAGTACAAATAACTAAATAGACAGGGGTTCTACTCTCAGGTCTGGCAAATGTATGTGTGTATGCAAGTATTTGTAAGTGTGTATGTTTGTAGGATAAAGTATTTTGAGGACTTCCCCACCCAGTCCCCTACTTTAGCAGTCCTGCTGATGTCATTTCCCTTAGAAGCACTATTGGGCAGTTGTCAGCCCTGTAAGCTCTGTAGCATGTGTGATAACTGCGTGACACTGTAGTACAAATAACTAGATAGACAGGGTTTCTACTCTCATGTCTGGAAAATGTGTGTGTGTATACGTGTGTGTGCGCAAGAGTTGGTAAGTGTATATGTTTGTAGGATAAAATATTTTGAGGAATTTCCCACTCACAACACCTCCCAGTGCCCTACTTTATCAGTCCAGCTGATGTCATTCCCCTTAAAAGTACCTTTAGACAGCCCTTAGCCCTATAAGCTCCTTGGCACATGCAATAACTGTGTAACAGTATAGTGCAAATAACTGAATAGGCAGGGGTTCTGTTCTAAGTTCTGGCAAATGTGTGTGTGTGCAAAAGTGTTTGCAGTGTGTACGTTTGTAGGATAAAGTATTTTGAGGACTTTCCCACCCACAGCACCTCCCAGTGCCCTACTTTATCAGTCCTGCCGATGTCATTCCTCTTAGAAGTACCTTTGGATGGCCCTCAGCCGTATGAACTCTGTGGCACATGCAATAACTATGTAACAGTATAGTGAAAATAACTAGACAGGCAGGTGTTCTATTCTCAGTTCTGGCAAATATGTGTCTGTGAAGGTGTGTGCATGTTTGTAGGGTAATGTGTTTTGATGCCCTTCCCACCCAGTACATTTCCCATTGCCATACTTTACAAGGGCTCTTGATGTAATCACCTTAGACATATCTTGTAAGACTGTTAAATCCTATAAGCTCTGTGGCGCATGTGATAACTGCATGACACTGTAGTATACTTAACTAGATCGGTAGGTGTTCAACTCTCAATGCTGGCAACTGTGTGTGTGTTTGGGTGGGAATCATATCCTCTGGGGGTGTGGGTTATACCATTCTGAGGCATGTACTACCCAGTACATGTCCCATTGCCCTATTTTACAAGGGATCTTGATGTAATCACCTTAGACATACATTGTGACATTGTTAAATCCTGTAAGCTCCATTGCATGTGTGATAACTATATAATACTATAGTATACATAACTAGACAGGTAGGAGCTCTAACCTAAATACTGGCAACTATGAAACTGCGTGTGTGTGTGTGTGTGTGTGTGTGTGTGTGTGTGTGTGTGTGTGTGTGTGTGTGTGTGTGTGTGTGTTTGGGTGATAGTCATATCCTCTGGGGGTGTGGGTTATATCATTTTGAGGCATGTACCACCCAGTACATGTCCCATTGGCCTACTTTACAAGAACTGCTGATGTCATTCATCTTAGATGTACCTGTATACACTTGTCAGCCTTGTAAGCTCTGTGGTGTGTGCAATAACTGTGTAATACTATAGTGGAAATAATTAGATAGGTAGGAGTTCTAATCTCAGTACTGATAACTATAGTAGTGTGTGAAGCTTATCCCCTGTGGCTGTTGTGTGTGTAGGTTATACCATTTTAAGACCTGTGGACCCCCTACCCATGACATTATTTTAAAGACCCTGTTAATGGCATCTGTCACACATGCACCATGTAACACTATACAGCCCATACCACCCATCTGTACAGTTGCACATGGGATAGCCACATGTTTGCAACCTCTATGTTGTCTGTGTCCCCTGACAATGAGAATTCCTGTGATATCATTGCCAAACATGTCACAGTTACTGTGCTGATACACATGCCAGCATCAGACATCATACCTGACTGACACATCATGCTGATACAAAGTCTGTCACGCTATCATTTCTGCATGTAAGTAGGAGCAGTAGACGTGACCAATTGCTATGTCTGGTGGGTTATCCCACCATCCATGAAGGCATCTGCAAGATTACCTATCGTAAGGGGATGTGTGTTTTGTCCCAGGCATATAATGTATGTGGAGCATGGCATGTGTACGCAGCACTATAGTATATACAAG
The DNA here is from genome assembly GCF_019279795.1 of Protopterus annectens. NCBI lineage: Eukaryota > Metazoa > Chordata > Ceratodontiformes > Protopteridae > Protopterus > Protopterus annectens. Next base: position 7,621,272 of record NC_056746.1, read on the forward strand.
TGGATATGCAGGGTTACTAATATGTCTATTGGCAACTGTGTATGTGTTTCCATATGCAAAGTCCCTATGGCTGTCTTCAGTTTGTGTATGTGATGGCTATACCATGTTGTGTGCCTCTTCCACCCTGTGAACTCCCCCATTGGCAAACTGGTGTCGGCCCATACAGATGTCATCCACTGTTCAAGCACAGCTGCACAGTTTCTAACACCAAGCCACTGTGGTGCAATGGTCATATTACTGTGTATTGTACAGTAACAGATGGGGAAGTCATCCAGTCTGATAAGTGTAACCTCCATGTGCATGTGTGTCTCATTGCAGGTCCCCATGCAGTGGTGTGCATGTGTGTGTGTGTGTGTGTGTGTGTGTGTGTGTGTGTGTGTGTGTGTGTGTGTGATGGCCATGACATATTAAGGCCCTCTGAACCCATCTTTGCCAATCCTAACAGTCCCTGCAATTGTCACCCACTTCAATAGTAGTGGCAGACACTGCCACACTACAGTACTGCTGGGCTATCTGTGTTATGTATCTAGTGCTATTGTTCATAAGACTGTACAGGTAGGGGCTGTGCTTAGCCCTTCATCAGCTGCACCATGTACAGGACTATGACACTGTGTGCACTGCCAGCATGAGAAGCCGGACATGCATATGAGATAGCAAACACACATGCTGGTGATTGTCAGGTTAGACTAACAAAGGCTGACCTGTGCCAGGAATACATACCCCAAACCTGTCATACACAGTACCAGGCAAACCCTCATCAACTGCATGATGGTCGAGTGGATGTGACAGAAATGGCAGAGAAACAGGTGCTGATAGCTACATCTGTTGCAGTGAATGTAATGGCTAAGCTGGTGAGGGACCTAGTGCCAGTACTCAGGTAGCCTCATCTGTATGTATGAGCCTGCAGGCCTACAGAACACCCAAGTGACATGTATGCAGGCTAGGTGGCTGTGTCAAGGGTATGTATGCAAGGTCACACCTTCTGCCACAATTGCCCCTCACACACTGTTGCATGTAAACACATCTGGTAAACATGTGCATGGACAGCTGTACCTTGGCTATGATAAGGTGAGTGTGTTACCACTATGCCTTACCCAGCATTGCTACTGCCAGCAGATCCACAGCCTGCAGACACACAGACACCTGGAACACAACCAAAATACAGTATGTGACACTACAGTCAGCAGTAATACAGCAATAGTGCATCATGGCTAACAAGGTACATACACTTCAATGTGTACCCATAACTACTGCTGGCAGACAGCACCATACACAGCATGACATTGCTACACTGTACTATAGTCACCCTGTGCATCGGACCCATTTGAGGATGTTTGCGCTTCAATGGTATGGATAACAGGGTTGTGGCACATGTATCATCACATGCATTGGATGTGGTGCTGGATTGCCAGCGGCCTATGCTGGGCCATATGGCTGACATCATGTGTGTGTGTGTGTGTGTGTGTGTGTGTGTGTGTGTGTGTCTGGAAGGGTGATGTTCACCTGGGCCATGGTAGTGACAGGCCTAGGATAGGGATGTGTGAGTGTTTGTCTCAACATCTGCAAGCAATGTGGATGCCTGACATAGGTCTTTGTTAGATAGCTGTGGACCATACATGGCAGGATGTATGGTTCACCGTCTACTGGCAGGGATGTGGTAACTGGTTTTGCTAAGAGTATCACTGGCATCGCCAGGCCCAAGGATAGATGCAGTACTACTCCCTGATGGTGAATGCTGTCTGCTGGACCTGCGTCCCTGATGGGACTAGCCAGGACAATGTGCATATGAACTGCTCCAATGTGGTGTGGACAGCACCCTCCCTTCAGTAGTGCAGTTGATACTGCCACTATGGGACTGCGAATGTGCACAGCCATGTGGGCTCACAGCTGATCATGTCACTGACCTACATCCACCCGGCCAATGCCCTACTCCCACCACATGCTCAGGCACAGACAGTGCATGGTTGAGCAGTGACAATGTCTCACCACAGTGTCTATCTGCAACATTGGCAGAATGACGTATAGCATTACAACTGCCGTGGAGGTTGCCACACATGGCAGGAAGTGTGGCATGCATGACCCTGAGCATCTGTCCAGTGTTGCAGTCAGTACGTGTCTGTGTCTCCATGATGAATTTTAACATGTGTCTGGTGAAACCTGCCATGGCACTTACTACAGGGGCCTGATGGGCATCAGTCCTCGGGTGAGAACCCTTGTCCATCTACCTGTGTGTGACCTCACATGCCCTCTGCCTGTGACTGGTATCTACACTCACACTCACCATAACTCACCATACTCAACATACTAGCCTTTCCATGCCACCACCCTTACCCTGTCCACTATCCATGGCTGCTGGGGACTGGGCATGTATGAGGATACTGACTGTGTGCAGGGACATGGTGGGTGAGACTGCAATGCAAAACAATGGCACAGGTCCAGGCACCGATGACCCCATCTGTGCCTCACCATGACCACCATCATCATGGGAGTCCGCTAAGACACTAATATCAGGTTGTGAGAGAGAGGGACACCAACCCCTGTGTTCACTAGCATATGTAAAGTAATACCCTGCAGTATTATGTTTGCTGAGCTATATATATGTATATATATATATATATATATATATATATATATACATACATATATATATATATATATATATATATATATATACACACACACACACACACACACACACACACACACACACACACACACACACACACACACACACACACACACACACACACACACAAACACACACACTCCTGGTACAGTTTGGCACAGCTGTGACACCTATGGGCCCTTTAGGGCAGACCTTACGGTAGTTCTGCCTGCCACAATCCATCTCTATCACTGCTACTCTCTGGCCCACAACAAAGGGTGACAAATCCTACTGTGTGATGGGCTTAGTAGCAGAATGGTAATTGTGGCCAAGACCAAGACTATTGTAGTGAGCTATACAGTGCCACCAAGTGCATATGCATGTACTGTAAGAGCTGATTTACTGCTATGCAGACCACACACACACTGACAAGGGGTAACAATATGTGATGATAACTGATGAGGGGACAGGACTACACACCATCACTGCAGTACATACACAGTTCAGAATCACAGGGATTCATTTCACACAACATTGCAGGACAGTCTGCAATACATACAGGAAACATGTAAAGTACTAGCTACATAGCCTCATAAGATTATACCAGGCTAGTGGCCCTGATTTCCTCATAATCCTGGCCCAGACTTTCACCCATGCCCCTTCCAAGCCAGCATCTGTTTCCCCTGTCCATCTGGGACACATGCAGGATCCCAGGGGCATCACATCCATTTGCCATGCAGTCATCCAGCTTCCTCTTCCAGAGGGCTATACACATAATGTGCTAGACATGGCAAGGGAATGTATTTTATAGACAGTGCATTGTGTGGGACACCACACTATCCCACCAACAAGTACTATGCATGTCACAGACCTGGTGAGGGTCTTGCGTGCATGATGCATGAGTGCAATTTGTCTTACAAAAATGCAGAAATACCATCAAGGCTGGTTTGGACATGGCCTTCTATGCCAGACACAGGTCACCTATGATCACTCTGTATGAGAATGAGTACAGGGACAAGGATTTCAGCCTACCTGCATAGGGTAGGTGTTGCAGACCCTGGAATTACCTGGTCAGGAACCTTTGTGGTCTCTGCAACCGCTGAATTTGCTTGGCAAGGTACATGACAAAGGAACCATTGTACTTGGTAATGCGTCTGATAAGGGTGGAGTACAGGGATGTTGTGGCCTCCCGGTGCCTGGATGACATACCCATATTTGTGACATGGGCCATGTAAACAGCGTTCTGTACAATGGTGCCCACATGGTGGGAAACTGTCAGGTTGCTACCAACCTTGGTGCACAAGTCGCCTCACACCTGATTGCATACTCAGTGCATTATTACTGTCATACTTAGTGTGGATGACATCTGCCACAGCAGGAGGAATGATGCCTCTCCTGGCATTCAGTTTGCAGTAATGCTTCTTGCACCAGTCATTAATTGGGTGAGTGCCTGGTGGGGGATGCTCACATCAGTTGCGGAATGTATGACAGTGGCCAGATTGCAATCATCTGTACACCTGGTCAGCCACAGACCACTGCTTTCATCCTGTACCTCAGATAGATATATCTCAAACAGTAGAGGCCCTCAGACCCATCCTTGAGGTACACTGCTTCAGAAGTATCTACTACTAGAGGTGTATTCCACTACTTTGACTGAGTGGATGCTATCACTGGGCCAGTTAGCTACCCATCTGGTAACCTACAGGTTGGTGTCTAGCTGTGTAGGTGTATGTATCCTGGCCACCTGGAGATTATTGTGAGAAAATTGGGCTAGGTGAAGGTAGGCATTGGTCACCATCTTCCCTTCATCCTTGTGTTTGTTGACCACTTCAGAGAGGTCGGCCAGGTTTAACAGGCCTGATGTCCCTTTGACAATATCATGCTGTGTGGGCACAGGCATTTTCATGTTGCCAATGTCCCTGTTCATAATGCCCTTGATATTGCTTTCCATGCCTTGCAGAGCAGGCTAGTTGGGCTAATGTGCATATGATTAGCTGGGTCGGTGGATTGCTCTGCCTTTGTGTATAGAGATGATAGTGGCTGTCTTCTGTGCAGAAGGGATGACATCAGTGCTCAGGCTGTGGTTGACTACAGTGTGGAATGGATCTAAGAGCCCATGCCTGTGTTCATGTAGGATGCAGCCAGGGATGGTATCAGGCCTATGGAGACCTCTGTGTGTTGCCTTACAGAGGGTATTATGGACCTGCTTCTGATGATGATGGGAGGGGGCAGGTGATGTACATGGACATGTGTACCAATGGGGGGACAGGGGGGTGATGTTTACACTTCACCTGTCTGTAGCCAGTTGCCTATATCTATGCCATATGTGTATGTGGTGTTATTGACCACCACTACAGAGCAGATTTGTGTGTTGCCTCTGGAACTGCAGACATGTGTGGAAGACCTAGTGATTGGCCTTGGTGGATGTGTCCAATTTGCAATCAAAGACAGTCTTAGGGTAAATCACCTGTGACCTTATTTGCTTGTGCAGACCAAGGTGACATTGCTTCCAATGAGGCACCTGTTCCTTTGTCATCCATTCAGCAATTATTTGCTATTTGTGAATTGCTGCTGTCCACCATGGGTGTTTACCCTACCTTGAGGGAGATTATGTTGCCCTGTCAGGTATTGCTGAATCCATACAGCTATGTAGGTGCCCACATAGTATTGTGGTGTGGGCTTGGACACTGCTGCTAGTTCCAACAAATGGGACATTGGCTGTACAGCTACTGCTACCTGCTCTGAGAGGATTTACAGTCATTTGTGTACAGTTAATTCTGTTTGACACTGTAAAGCGGGAGTGGGCAGGGGAAATGGTGACCTGAACAGTGATGGCTACATGGTCAGATATTACCAAAGAGGATGGCACTGCAGGAGTGATACAGTGGCTACTCATGTTGGTTAAGACCAGGTACAGGATATTTCCACCTGTCATAGGAGTGTTGACTGGCTGATCCACTGTTACAAAGCCAAGGAATCTATGTGCATTCATGTTCAGGTGCCATAAGTCATGCACACTATGGTTGGGTATTTGAAGTCACCAGGAGCAGGGTAGATGATTGAATCCTGACAGATTCCAGCAGGTCCCAATAGATATGCTGGGTGTCCATAGTCATGGTTTGAGGCCTGTAGCTAGCTATGATTTGAATGGGTGTTTTATCAACTGTTAACTGAGCTCGGGATGTCTCCCATGCATCATACTGTTTGGCCAGCCTGGAGGTGTGTATGTGTATGCTAAGGTTCATCACTCCACCTCCTGTGACTTTGCAGGCCTCCATTTGGTGTCCAAATGTATGATGGGATGAGTGATCTGGCAAGGTTGGTGTGCTCTCCCCAGCTACAAAGCAGGTGTCAGTGAATGGACAAATGTTGGCATCCTACAGGACAAGGTACTCTTGCATTGACATGGGTTTCAGGATAAGACAATTAGCTCCTGTTAGAGCAAGACATCTGCACAAAGGCACACATCACTGCTGGGCAAAGGCCAGTAAATAGTGTCACTTTATGAATCTAGCTGAAACACACTTAGTTGCCAGCAAAAATGGTGTCGCATTCACAGGTCAACTCTGCAGGATATGACATCTGACAATCAAATGTATGTTAATATGTTATGACTTCAGTCTTTAATGGGTTGTCAGTGATGTGCTGGACAATACACAACTGTATGAGGTATTGATTACAAATATGAGGCAGACATGAGGTCAGTTTGCAAAACTCTGGACAGTTGTCAGGTATGGGCTCAGTATATCACATACAGTTCAACACATACATCTGTACCTGTTGTGTACTATGCACATATCCTATATGAGACTCTTACATTTGTAAGACTAGCATATGTATCAGAGTAGCATTCACAGGTGACATATGAATAATTACAACATTCCAGGTAGCTGGCCTAGCAGTGACACACTCAGTATTGGACAACAGACACATCAGTAGTAGTCATACATGAGGTGACCTTTGCTGGGGTGACCCAGGGGCCAGAAGTGCTCCATGTCAATGCAGATAAGGCAAGCGAGAATGGCCATAGGTGCCGGACAACAGCATGTGAGTCCAGCAGGTCTTGTTGCAGCCTAGTGTTTAATCTCTCATTTGACATCATTGCATCCCCCCTTCTGCATTCTGTTACAAGCTTACATGATCGACATACCTGTTATAGATTCATAGGTTCATACTAGGCTATCTGCCCTAGGGCATTTATAAGTCTAGCCAGAATGTGTTTGGCTTTTGCCACCCATTTTAAATTAATTTTGCTATGCCCTTTTTTGAGGTTAGTATACTGTGCCTCTGTCTAACAGTGACACAGAAGTGATACCCGGGGTAAACCTATGATCTCCCATCCACTCATCAAGATTCCTCTTGAAGAGAGTCAATGAGGGACTCTGCCTAACCTGGACTGGGATTTTATTCCAGAGTGAAGGGAGCCTCTGGGTTATGAATCTGTCCCTCCAGCATGTCCTATTTATTTCAGTGCTGAGGTTCAAGTCTCTTGAGTGCCTAGCTCGATGGGATTTGGATTTTCTGAGGTGCAGCATGTCCATTAATTCCAGGTTGGACATGGCTTTATATGTCAGGCACAGATCGCCTCTGAACAGACGGTATGCCACTGAGTAGAGCTGGAGTTTCTTTAACCGGGCAGCATATGGCATCTGTTTGAGCCCTTTGATCCTCTTGGTGAGGTACTTTTGGGGGTCTTTCCAGTTGCTGCAGGTGCCTGGTAAGGTACATCCCAAAAGGGGCATTGTACTTAATTATGGGCCTGATGAGGGATGAGTAAAGAGGCACGATGACCTCCCCTGATCTAGATGTAAATCCCTTCATGATTAGGTGGGCTATATAAAATGTTTTTCTATCCACTTTGGCCACGTGGTTGTCAAATGAGAGATTGCTATCAACGTGGGTCCCCAGGTCCCTAATTACTTCTTCTGTACTTAATGGATTACCACCTATGTGGTAATTTGTGGGCACTTTGTTTTTGCCAAAGGGGATGACTATACACTTTTTGGCATTTAGCTTGAGGCCATGGCTCTGGCACCAGTTGTCTGTTTCTATGAGGCCCTTTTGGAGGATGCTTGTGTCAGCTGGAGAGTCGATTATGGTGCACAGTTTGCAGTCATCTGCAAACTTGGTCAGCCACAGTCCTTCCGTGTTGGCCTGTACCTCCGACAAATATATACCAAACAAGAGAGGTCCCAGGACTGAGCCTTGTGGGACGCCACTTGTAACTGGTTTGGAGTCTGACATGGCTCCAGAAATTCTAACCATGTGGGTTCTGTCCTTGAGCCAGTTTGCAACCCATCTAGTGACATAGGGGTTTATATTTAAGCTGGTGAGCTTATCTATAATGCCTGAGTGGGGTATTGTATCGAAGGCTTTTGCGAGGTCCAGGTAGGCTGTGTGGACCACCTTCCCCTCATCAATGGCCTTGATGACTGTTTCAAAGAAATCAACCAGGTTTAAGAGGCAGGATCTGCCCTTAACAAAGCCAAACTGGGTAGTATCCAGTGGCTGTAGGTCCCCAATATCTTTATTTATGAGGTCCATGATGATCCTTTCCATAGCTTTGCAGACCAAGCTAGTCAGGCTTATGGGGCGATAGTTTCCAGGATCTGTTGAGGCACCACCTTTGTGGAGAGGGACCACTGTTGCTGTGCGCCACTCTTTGGGTACATATCCTGTAGTAAGGCTGAGATTGAACAGTAGTTTTATGTTTGGGTTTAGCTCTTCTTGGAGTTCATGTAGGATGCAGCCCGGGACACCGTCTGGTCCCATTGATGCTGTCTTTTTTGCATTGGAGAGGGCGGCTCTTACCTGAGCATCTGAGATGTCAGGGGGGCAGCACTCTGCTGGGATAGATATTTGCCCTTTTGGTGGGGAGGGGGGGGTTTGCTGAACCTGTCAGCTAGGATGTTGGCAATGTCTGTGGGTTTGGTATATTTTTTGTCATTTTGGACTAATTCTGAGCCTATCTGGGAATTACCACCCAGGTTCCTAACATAACTAAAGAAAGCCTTGTGATTATCCTTAGTGTCCTGTGCAATTTTTCTCTCGAAGCTGGCCTTAGACGATTTTATGAGTGCCCGTAGTTTTTTGCTAATACTGATCAGAGATGCCTTCCCTTTTTGGGATTTTGCTCTATCATGTAGTAGCTTCCTCCTTCTATTGTATAGTTTGTTTATGGCTGGGGTCCACCAGACAGGACGTCTGCCTTTGGAGGATTGGGTCTTGGTTTTATTTGGGATTGCATGATCCATGCATTCCTGAAGGTGTTCATAGAATGCTTATAAAGGATTCTGCGGTCCGGGCCATATTTTCCACAGGCCTGGGGCTTTGAAGGATTCCACCTCGGTTTTGAGGAGTGTGAAATTTGCTTTAGAGAAGTTTTTCACTGTGGTTTTCTGGGCAGGAGGTGGGGTTGGGATGTGAATATCCAGTGAGATTAGTTTATGGTCTGATCTTACCAGTGAGGGATACACTTCTGGTCTGGAGCATAGAGTCCCCGTGTTGGTGATGATCAGGTCCAGTATGTTTTCCCCTCTTGTGAGAGTGATAACAAGTTGTTCCATAGTATTTGAGTTTATAAATTCTAGGAACCTTTGGGCTAGGGTGTTGGAGCTAGAGTAATGCTCCCAGTCTATTTTTGGGTAGTTGAAGTCACCCAATATAATGGTGTTTCGAGAGACCTTCATATTTTCCAGTGTTCTCAGGAAGGCCGAGTGGGGTTCCTGGGTTTGGGAGGGTGGTCTGTAGCAGGCTATAAATGGGAAGGCAGTTTTACCCACTGTTAGTTGCACAAGGATAGTCTCTGATGCTTCGTGCTGTGCCACCAACCTGGAGGTGTGGGTATCTTTGATGAATATTGATACTTCCCCTCCTTTTGTGGGTCGGTCCAAGTTTTGGGGCCGAAAAGCATGGTATGAGGTATAACCTGGTAGTGCTGGGGTGCTCTTGGGAGCCTTGAACCAGGTTTATGTTACTGCACAGATATCGATGTTCTCCATGCTAAGGAGAGTTTCGAGTGCGTGCATCTTGAAGTTTAGACTTCTGGCATTGAGTAGCATTACTCTTAGTTTCTTATCCCTTGTGATACCTATGGAGGTGGGTTTGTCTTTTGAGCCTTGCCTAAAAAAGGCACTATGGGAGCAGCAAGAGCCTTTGCCAATATCCGAAAGCCCAGGGGTGACAGGTGCAAGCTGTCCCTAGCGAAGCATCATGGCTTGTAGAGCATGTCATCCGAGGCTGACAGGCATTGGATCACCTTTGAATGACACCAATACTTAAGCCAATTGTTGAAATTGGTCATCTTGTCTTCATATTGTGGCATCATTCTTGGTGAGGGTAAGATGCTACTCAAGGTCAGGGTCATACCGGCCTGGGCCACATGCTCAGAGAGCTCCTCTATGTCTCTTTTCATGTAGTCCAGGGAGGTATGTCTCAGGTCATTCACACCAGCATGGACAATGACTGAGTCATATTTGTACTTGCCTTGGAGTGACCTGAGTGCTTGTGTTATGTGGTGGATCCTAGCGCCTGACAGGCAGCTCACCGTGACCTTCTCCTTGTTCAGCCTGGTGAGCGGGATGTCAGTGTGCCTGACGATAGAGTCACCTATTACAAGTGTATCAGGTGTGTTGTTTAGCCTTAAGGGCTGTGACTGTTTGGCACACTGGCTTTGTGAGCTATGTGTTGCACATGCTTTGTTTTGGGGTAATGGTTGCTTGGGTGTCTGCTTTGGAGGTCTCTGCTGCTTAGGCAGATTTTTATTTAAAGCCTCCGAGTATGTTTTTGTGTGTTTATGTGTTTGGTTTGCTGTCGTGGTAGGTCTATGTGAGACTGTTATAGTGATGAAGAGTTTCCTCACAGTAATGCAAATGGTTAGGTTTGTGCAGTTGCAGTCTGTCTTTGTTAAACAAACTAGGAACAATGAAAACCCAAGAAGGTTCCACAAGTCGATTAATCTCAACAAAAATCCAAGTACTTTGAAAATAAAATTTTAGTTTCAAAGTACTTGGATTTACATTGAGATTTGTGGACTTGTGGAATATCCTTGAATTTTTTGTGGCAGTCTGTCTTTGTGTAGATGGGTTCAGACCTGTGTTGCATAGGCAGCAGCTTGCCTTTTGTAGGTACTGCTCATGAGCAGGTGATGGCCTGTGCACCAATCGGTGTCTCCCACTTGCTTCTTGCATCCACAGCAGCTGTGTTGTTTTTCCATTAGCCAATACCATAGCAACACATTGCTATAATTACATCCTTCATGTGGGCCTTCTCCCTTTCTTTGCCTGTGTGGAGGGCATTATGGAGGTGTGGGGGTACATCTTCACAGAGAGTATGTGGGAATACCTCTCAGGACAGGACATATGGAGACAGCCCAACAACATGGGAGACAAAGCTCCAGAATTGGATACAGATTGTAAGTAAGTAGTGCTGCTATACACATAGACAGATGCTAGATTAACAGGGTTTGTCTGGACATACATTTTTCATGACTTGACTTCTGACAGTGATATATCTCTGACAAACCTCTCGACTGTCCTGATGTCCACAGACTGCCCAGAGATTTGCCTGTCATTTTTGGTCTGTTCCACAGACATCTGTTTTTGTGGAATCAGTAGGATAATGTGAGGATTGTAGTCAGTAACTGTTGACATCCATTGGTGTTTCAGACATCATATCCTTCAGGGATGTTATGTTACAACAGAGCCTATAACACCAGCAACTGTTTCAGTTTGCAACACCATTATGTGAGATATGCCCCTATTTCTGTCCCCCTGTCCCCCAAGTATGTCATACTTTGTCCAGATGTCTTGGAGTAAGAGTTTCAGAGGTATGGTATATCATTATTTAGTGACTAGAATCCAGGTATCATCCCAGTCACTTAGCAGACACCTGGAAGTGGTATGCGGCAGTGGCCATGAATATGGTCCCACACCCTGGACCTTCTGTGGAAATCTGTACATATGAGAGTTATTTATGTCTAGCCATTGTTAATAGACTGCCAAGATTGTGTAGTAGTGTTGTGTATAAATGTTTGTTGGGCTGAGCAGGGAGAGTAGCAGATGTGAGTGTAATAGATCCTTTTTCTATCTGTGCATGCTGCGTGGTTGCTGGTGGTCAATCTGGTGTAATTGTTTGTAGGGACAGACTGAGAAATGTCCTGTAATACCTCAGGATTCCCAGTAGACTGTGAGTTGGACCAGTATATGTCGGTCTAGTGTGTGACTGGCAATCAGGGTATGTCTGTTCAAAAAGTCATTCTACTCTAAAGTTCATTTGGGTACTGGTACATTGCTGTGACTGTGGTGCAAATGGTTGTGAATGGACATTTTTGCACCAATATCTGTTTTCCCCTACAATTCCATCCCTGTAGTGCATGATATATTTGGATATACATGGGTAATTCCCCAGAGCTGATTTGGAGTAGTGTCGTGGCAGTCTTACTGTGGTTCAGAAGGTGCTGTTTGACATGGTTGGCAGCTGTCACAGGTTTTTCTATTCTGTTACATGACTGTGGTCATACCTTTCCACTGTCCAAATGTCTAGATACTGTCCAGATGGGTAGCTCATATATTTGGTCTGTTGCCCATAACAGCTGTGGGTTTCTGACAAATCACTGGGATGATGTGAGCATTGACATCGGTAAATAATGACATTCATTTGTGTTTCAGACCTGAAATCTATCTGGAATTGTATATTAAAGCAAACCATGCCCCTCTAGCAGACTTCTACGCATATGACAGCCATATTTCAAAGATGTCACTATTGTTTGCCCTTTATCCCCACACTTTGGCTTTTTGCAGATGTCTTGCAGTAAGAGGTTGGTTATCTATGTATATATTTCTATGTATGAATATATATATATATATATATATATATATATATATATATATATATATATATATATATATATATATATATATATACACACACACACACAAACACACACACACACACATATATATATATATATATATATATATATATATATATATATATATATATATATATATATATAAAAGAGTACTACGGATATATAATTTTTCCTAATGTTAAATGACTGTCGTGCATGATATGTTTGTAAAAACAGTACAAACTCCTACAGTGCAGATGGTGTAGAGGTATGTTGCTGTGATTGTAGTGTACGGCGTCCTGAGTTCCAGACTTAGAAGTGATGACTTTTTTCATTAATGTTAAATGACCAGCATGAATGATATATTTGTAAAAGCATTGCAGATTCACACAGCTCAGATGGTATAGTGATTCATTGCTGTGATTGTAGCAAACAGCATCCTGGGTTTAATATTTTGCAGGACTGATTATTTTGTTGCTGGGCAGAACAAGGGCTGATGGAGACAAAGTGATTAAGGCACTTTTAAGCAGTTGTAAGCAGGTTTGCACAGTTTTGTGTGGAGCTAAGTGATGCTAACAGATGGTTAAGCCCTCTTAGCTTCACTTAGCCACGCTTATTCCCGCTTACACCCAAGCTAATTTTAATTAAAGAAAAGAAAAAAAAGGTGATAGAAAGATGGTGAAATGGGGGCAAGCAGGCGGTAAAACATGTGGGGTCATTTACTGCACTGTTATAACTTGTTGATACTTGTTAACCTCTGCTATCTCTGAAAAAACAAAAAAACAAAAAAAAATCTTGCTTTTTTCCCACTTTTCTGAGATTTAAAAAAGTTCAGTTACACGCTTGCAGTTCTTGAACTGTTTGTAAGTTTCTGTGAGGCCATTTTTTGCTTGGGCTAAAGGAAAGTCTCTCTGTTGATCAGTGGCAGTGAAAAACATTGAGCAGCCTGCCTGCCCCTGTGGGAGTGGTTACTGACTTGAAACTGTAGTTTTATTGGCCATTTTGGGTCAATTCCAAAACTCCTTCATCTTCCTCTCTTAAAACCCTCTTTTGTGTGTTTTTGCGCATTTTTGTGCATAGCCACCTAATTGGGTTTAACTATTCCTGGCTCCACAGAGTCTGCTCTTTACTTTTTCCCTTAGAACTGCTCTATCTCTCAATTTAAACACCATATTTTCATTCTAAGGCCCTTCACTGGTCCAATTAAGTAATCCTACAAGTTAGCACTATTAAACCATAAGCACTACTTACTCTTATACTCTCTACGATTACCCTGTCCTCTGTTGGTCCGTCTTAAATTCAGTTTCCCTGTTACTCTACCATGTCCAAAGGTCAGTCAATGGTTTCCTCTCCAGTCCAGCTGGTGAATCTGGGAATTTTGAGGCAATGTTACAACTGTCTCATGTACACGGACAACCCTCTCCTCCTCCAAACAGGTTCAAATATATGTGAGAGATGCAACTATTTAGCCAAAATGGAGGCTGAGCTCTCTCATCTCAAAACTGGTGTAACCAGTCAGGAGGAGAAGGTAACCTCACACAACACAATTCCAGTATCACATAGTCCCACCACATCAGCGAACCAAACACATTAATACACAAAAACATACTTGGAGGCTCTAAATAAAAATCTACCTAAGCAACAGAGACCTCCAAAGCAGACATCCAAGCAAACGCTACCTCAAAACAAAACACACACAACACATAACCCACAAAGTCAGTGTGCCAAGCAGCCACAGCCCTTAAGGCTGAATAACACACCTGATACTCTCGTTATAGGTGACTCTATTGTCAGACACACTGACATCCTGCTCACCAGACTGAATAAAGAGAAGGTCACGGTAAAATGCCTGTCGGGTGCTAGGATCCGACACATAACGCAAGCACTCAGGTCACTCCAAAGCAAATACAAATATGACTCAGTCATTGTACATGCTGGTGTGAATGACCTGAGACGTACCTCCCTGGACTACATGAAAAGAGACATAGAGGAGCTCTCTGATCATGTAGCCCAGGCTGGTATGACCGTGACCTTGAGCAGCATCTTACCCTCATCTAGAATGATGCCACAGTACAAAGACAAAATGATCGATTTTAACAATTGGCTAAAATTTTGGTGTCATTCAAAGGGGATCCAGTGTCTGTCAGCCTGGGATGACATGCTCGACAAGCCACGTTGCTTAGGGACGGCTTGCATCTGTCACCACTGGGCTGGATATTGGCAAAGGCTCTTGCCACCCCCATAGTGCCTTTTTTAGGCAAGGCTCAAAAGTCAAACCCACCCCCATAGACAGCACAAGGAACAAGAAACTAAGGGTAATGCTGCTAAACGGCAGAAGTCTTAACCTCAAGATGCATGCACTCGAAGCTCTCCTCAGTATGGAGAACATCGATATCTGTGCAGTGACAGAAACCTGGTTCAAGGCTCCAGAGAGCACCCCAGCACTACCAGGCTATACCTCTTATCATGCTTTTAGGCCCCAAAACCCGGACCGAACCACAAAAGGAGGGGGAGTTTCCATATTTATCAAGGATATCCACACCTCCAGGTTAGTGGCATTGCACAAAGTATCGCAGACCATCCATGTGCAACTAACAGTGGGCAAGACTGCTTTTCAGTTTATAGCATCCTACAGACCACCCTCTCAAAGTCAGGAATCCCATTCGGCTTTCCTGAAAACATTGGAGAACATGAAGATCTCTCGAACACCATTATATTGGGTGACTTCAACTACCCAAACATTGACTGGGAGCACTACTCAAGCCCCAGCACCTTAGCCCAAAGATTCCTGGAAATTATAAACTCAAATGCTATGGAACAACTAGTCACCACTCCCACAAGAGGGGACAACATACTAGACCTGATCATTACCAACATGGGGACTCTATGCTCCACACCAGAAGTATATCCCTCATTGGTAAGATCAGACCATAAATTAATTTCACTGGATGTCCACATCCTGACCCCACCCCCAGCCCAGAAAACCACAGTGAAAAACTTCTTAAAAGCAAACTTCCCACTTCTCAAAACTGAAGTGGAATCCTTCAAGGCCCCAGGGCCAGTGGAAACTACAGCCCAAACTGCAGAATCCTATATAAATGCATTCTACGGACATCTCCAGGAATGCATGGATCGTGCTATCCCAAACAAAACCAAGACCCAATAATTCAAAGGCAGGCATCCAGTCTGGTGGACCCCTGCCATAAATAAACTGTACAACAGAAGGAGGAAGCTACTACATGATAGAGCAAAATCCCTAATAGGAAAGGCATCTCTGATCAGTACTAGCAAAAAATTACAATCCCTCATAAAATCCTCCAAGGCCAGCTTTGAGAGAAAAATTGCACAGGACACCAAAGACAATCATAAGGCTTTTTTCAGTTATGTTAGAAACCTGGGATGCAACTCCCAGACTTGTTCTGAGTTGATTCTAAATGACAAAAAATACACTGAACCCACAGACATCGCCAATATCCTGACAGACAGGTTCAGTGCAAACCCCCAAAGAGCAAGTATCTATCCCGGCAGAGGGCTGCCTTCCAAACATCTCAGATGCTCAGGAGAAGGCTGCCCTCTCCAAAGCAAAAAACACTGCTTCCATGGGACCAGATGGCATCCCACGTTGCGTCCTACATGAACTACAAGAGGAACTAATCCCTCAAATAAAACAGCTATACAATCTCAGCCTCACTACAGGATATGTGCCCACAGAATGGCGTACAGCAACAGTGGTCCCACTCCACAAAGATGGAGCCTCTATGGATCCTGGAAACTATTGCCCCATAAGCCTGACTAGCTTAGTCTGCAAGGCTATGGAGAGGATCATCATGGAGCTCATAAACAAAGACATTGGGGACCTACAGACACTAGATCCTACCCAGTTCGGCTTTGTCAAGGGCAGATCCTGCCTTTTGAACCTGGTTGACTTCTTTAAAACAGTCACCAAAGCCATAGATGAAGGGAAGGTAGTCCACACAGCCTATCTGAACCTTGCAAAGGCATTTGACACAATACCCCACTCGGGCATCATAGATAAGCTATCCAGCTTAAATATGAACCCCTATGTCACAAGTTGGGTCGCAAACTGGCTCAAAGACAGAACCCACAGAGTGAGAGTTGCTGGATCCATGTCAGACTCGAAACCGGTCACAAGTGGCATCCCACAGGGTTCTGTCCTGGGACCACTCTTGTTTGGTATATACTTTTCCGAGGTACAGGCAAACGTGGGAGGACTATGGCTCACCAAGTTCGCAGATGACTGCAAACTGGGTGCCATAATCAACTCTCCAGCTGACACAAACATCCTTCAAAAAGGTCTCACAGAGACAGATAACTGGTGCCAGCGCCATGGTTTAAAGCTAAATGCCAAAAATGTACAGTCATACCCTTTGGCAAAACAATGTGCCCACAAATTACCACATAGGCGAAACCCATTAAGTACAAAGAAAGTTATTAGGGACCTGGGGACCCAAGTTGATAGCAATCTCTCCTTTGAAAACCACATTGCCAAAGTGGTTAGAAAGACCTTCTACATAGCCCACCTCATCACGAAGGGTTTCACATCTAGATCAAGAGAGGTAATCGTGCCTTTATTCATCCCTCATCAGGCCCATCATAGAATACAATGCCCTTCTGGGATGTACCTTACCCGACACCTGCAGCAATTAGAAAGACCCCAAAAGTATCTCACCAAGAGGATCAAGGGTCTCAAACAGATGCCATATGCTGCTCAGTTAAAAACTCCAGCTCTACTCAGTTGCATACCGCCTACTTCGAGGTGATCTATGCCTGACATACAAAGCTATGTCAAATCCAGAATTAATGGACATGCTCCACCTCAGTAAATCTAAATCCCTTAGAGCCACACGCTTGAGGGACTTGAACCTCAGCACAGAAATAAATAGAACTTGCTGGAGGGACAGGTTCATAACCCAGAGGCTCCTGGAATAGAATTCCAGTTCATGTGAGGCAGAGCACCTCACTGAATCTCTTCAAGAAGAATCTCGATAAGTGGATGGGGGATCGTAGGTTTGTCCCAGGGATTACTCCCATGTCACTATTAGACAGAGGCACAGTAAACTAAACCTTAAAAAGGGCACAGTATACTCAAATCAAGGGGTGGCATAAGCCATACAGAATTGGGCTAGGCTTATAATTGCCCCAGGGCAGATAGCCCAGTATGAACCTATGAACCTATGAACCTATTAGGAAAAGCAGCTAAGGTTGTGCAGGATGGTTGTGTCAGAAAGGACAATAGCTCTACATTTGTTCTGCAGCAACAGCTGTGAATAATGTGTAGAATTTGGAATTTACAGCCTCACACCAAACAGGGAGGGGTGTTGGTGACAGACATTTGCAGAATAATCTGTGGGTAGATTGATTAGTTTGGGTGTACATGGGGGCAAAATGTAGAGTTACGTATAGGGCAATTTTTTTTTGTGGGACAGATGCCCTATTTTTTTAAGGTGAGAGTGGGATTTTGGGGAAGGGCTGTAGGTATGTTTGGGGAGGTAGGTTGGGTAGGTTAGGTTGCATTTGTAGACAGGGGCAGTATATGACACATGAGGGTGGTAAAGACCTTTGGCGGGGAGGGTGGTTGGGAATCCAAAGCCCATGAGCCCCCAAATGGATACAATGGGACTGAGGTCCCCACCCATGGGCAGTCACCACTGCACCTTCGTGGCCCTGAAGGTGTCTGTTCTGGGGGCTGGAAAGGAGGGGCAGCCTGCCCATTGAGGTATGCCAGGCAGCCCTCTAGCTGGCACAGCAAGTCATCCAACTCTGTTCGGATGACGCTGCACACCATACCCTGGAACTGACTGTGGGTGACAGGTTGCTGTCCATGTCTGCTCCCGGGGGGATGGACCCCATCCCTTGAGGCGGTTCCACCCAAAGGTGGCACAGGACCAACGGATGAGGAAATCCCAGGTTGGGTCCCAGATATGCTGGGGCCTGGTGCCACTGCCAGATGAGGAGGGACATGTGGATCTGCCGGGATCTGCCTTCCCAAACATGCTATGGTGTTGAGGTTTTACAAAATATGTTGGTTAGTCATGAACAACACATTTCAAGATTAGTTATAACAGCATGCGTGGGTGCTCCAATTAACCCCATAAAACAAATCTGAAACAGTTGTATAGCAAACAGAACACATTCATAAATGGAATAACAATATGCATCGTAAGAGCATGCTAGTAACATTGACAGCAACAGGCCACCAATAATGGTATTTGAACAAGGTATGTTAATATGCAACCAATCAAATATATGAACAATAATAGAATACAAGTCCCAACATTAGGTTTGGAGAACAACATACCTATGTTATATGAATTATAGTATTGATACAGAGGGGTGGGAGAGAGACAAAAAGTCCATTAACAACTGTTTATGCTTCTATTTTCCACAACAGTACTGCTCAATACTCTATGGGTCTGCCCTCACTTTACATCTACCTGTGGCCCATAGCTTCTGTAGCAAAAGCATACCTATTAAACTGTCAGCCTAGAATGGTATGGGGCAAATTATGACAAATCTTGGTACATGACTAGAGGAGACTCATACATATCAGGGTTACATATCTGGCACAGAAGGGTTACCCTGAACTGCTGTTATGTGAGTGTGCTCCTGGCATACTTCAACTGGTATCCTCTCTGTGTCCAGGGTTATTGGCAGCAGTGACCACTAGCTGTAACAGTGTGGCACTTGAGAGACATGTAGAGGGAAGAGTGCGTGTTGTATGTACCTATCCTGCTGTCATTTGCAGACATGTGGTGGGACAGTTGAACAGTTGTACACACTTTATTGGTATATCCTTCATACAGCTACTGCCAACATTTCCTTACCTGTAAAACATGTGGAGAAAATATATGTTAACACTACCTGACTGTTTTTACATTTATTCTTGATTCCTTGTGTGTAGATATCCACACATCTTAGTACCACTCCCTGGATTTGAACCATATCTGAGTGTGCACAATAACTAAGCTATTCCTCATCACAATGAGCTACTAGGGAACTGCTGGTTTTTGTTTCACTGGTTTCTACCTAATAGTCTCTTGGTTAGACAGTCTGAAATTGTAATCCCTGTGATGCATGCATTGTGCATTAATCCTTTGAATTACTACAATCTGGAAAGCAAAGGTTAACACAAGGCAATACTGCATGGAACACACTTTGATAAATTTCACATTACTATTCAGGGTCAGAGCTTAGTGCAGTATATCTTTCACATTTCATTTATATCTTGTTTAAAAGCTCCATTCTAAGTCTACAACAACATACCAGAGTAAGCACAACAGTTTGTGTTATAGATGTTTATTACAGATCAATATTTGTCAGACAAACTTTATTTATTCAGTTAACACAGTAACAGTATACCTACTGGCAGTAAACAATGTGCTCCTTCTTAGTTATTTGCACAATATACTGCAAAATAGATTTTTACTCACCAGCCTGTCGGCACAGCCTCAGCAGTCTGTTGGCATGGGCTTCGATTTTACTAGCCCTCTATGCTGCAGCTGTACAGGAGAAAAACAAACATTATGCATACGTGTCTATCATATCCTCAGGCTAGAATTTGGTACACCCATATCTGTGATACTTGCAAACTGTTGGAGCATGGTTGTCCCTGGCATCTTGAATCCACTGGTCCAAGAGTGCCCCCGTCCTCCACTTTAAGTTGACATACTGGTACTGGACATGCTCACCAGTTCTGGGGATGCCAGTAGCACTGGTGAGATCACGAGCTAGATGGTCCCAGGCCTCTGCTTTATATTGTGAGCCCTGGTACTGGCCCTGCAGCAGTCTCTAATCATGGTTACTTACAAGGAGTTCAGCCATGACTCTGGATCTTCAGGATGCCCCAGTGCTGTGCCCTAAAGCACAAATCCTCACCTACACCAGCCATTGTTCCTTCACAGGTTAAACTATAACAGGTACTGGCTGTGTCCTGCCCGTGCAGTTTAAATAAGGTCAGATTCCTGCCCTTTGCCGTCATTAGTCAATTTTGAAAATGTTGAGCACAGCTTAGTGGTACACAAACCTGGTAAGCCAATTTTAGCAATGCTTAAAGGGGAAATTGTTGAGCACTTCTTAAGAGTGCACAAATGTGCTTAGCTGAGCTGACTGCTGCTTAGCATTCACGTCTAAGCAATGCTTAAACTGGCTGAGAATACCTAAGCACTGCTAACCATTGCTCACTTTTAATTTTTAAAAATATCAGAATAATGACTTCATTTAGTAAGTGTATATGATATGATTTACCTTACATGATATCCCTCTATGTGCTTTCATTACATTACCAAGGGGTGTGATTATACTGTATGGGACACATGTATACATGGGTGGTTTCACATATTATATGCACTTACCACTTCCATTTAGACCAGCTACATTACCCTTGTTGACAAATATCAATTACTACATCATTTCAAAAAGAAAAATAATTTTAACACTGCTTTCTTATGTAAAAATAATATATATATAAAAATAGGTACTTGAACTGTGAACGCCTGCATACAAAGCCAGGACTCTAACCACTAAGCTATCCCAGCATTAAGATTTTAGCTGTATATTTTTATTTATGTCCTTTGGGGTGTTTAAGCAATGCTGGGCAGAGGACCATATCGCACACACCCTCTCAGCTATGCTTAAACATACCTTAATATGGAAAAAATATATATTTTTAATGATTTATGGCCTTGTACAGCTTTGTTACTCTAGGAGGTTGAAAAGTATGTGAGGCAGGCATCTGGGCATTCTGCAGACATCTGTACAGTTGAGGGCTTTGCCCGTAGAGCACTTTCAAGTGGCAGACATTTGTGTTTCAGTCTTCATACTCTTCAGGAGGCCCGTGATAATGTATACCCTTTAATCTATCAGCTTTCCAGGTTTCTCAGTACAATATTTAGACAGTGTCCCTGTTTTTATGCCTTTCTCCCTCCATTATTTTTGGCTTTGTACAGCTTTCTTGCTCTAGGAGGGTGAAAAATATGTCAGGCAGGCATTTGGGCATTCTGCAACAACCTGTACAGTTGATGGCTATGGCTGTATGGAACTTTCATATGGTAGACATTTGTGTTTCAGTCTTCATACCCTTCGGAAAGTCTGTGTTACTGCAAACCTTTTATTCTATCGGCTTTCCGGGTTTGTCAGTGCAATATTTAGAAGGCGTCCCTATTTTTATGCCTTTCTCCCACCATGATTTATGGCTTTGTACAGCTTTCTTGCTCCAGGAGGTTGAGAAGTATGTGAGGCAGGCATATGGACATTCTGCTGAAACCTGTACAGTTGAGGGCTTTGGCCGTACGGCACTTTCAGGTGGCAAACATTTGTGTTTGAGTCTTCATACCCTTCAGGAGGTCCGTGCTAATGTATACCTTTTAATCTATCAGCTTTCTGGGTTTGTTAGTCCAATATATAGGGAATGTCCCTATTTATGTGCTTTTGTTCCCCCATTATTTACGGCTTTGTACAGCTTTCTTGCTCTAGGAAGTTGGAAAGATTGTGAAGTAGGCATCTGGGCATTCTGCAGCAACCTGCACAGTTAACGGCTATGGCCGTATGACACTTTTACAATGCAGGGGGTGTGTGACAGAGCCTGTCACACACTCCCTGCATTGTTTCTTGCTCCCCTAGCTATTTCAGTGTTTGTGGACACTGAAATGCTCATTTTATTTAATTTCAGTGTCCACGGACAGTGAAAAACTTTTACAAAGTGGTGTACGGCATTTTCTGAGAGCAGGGGGCATGTTAGATGTGCGTGCACTGCTTAGACATGCTGCTTGCACTTGGTACTCTTTGTGTCTGTTTAGCCTTAGCAGCAGCACACCTTCATGAATATGCAAGGCACGCTGCTGTTAATGCTAATGCTACACAGACATGGTTCACTCCGTGCAGGAATAGTACTATTCCTGCAACAAGTTTATTGAATCCCAGGGTAAGTTTAGACAACTGTAACGGGAACCTTTTGTGTCATATATTTTTTTTTACTTGTTATCTGTTAACTAGATAAGTAGGCTGAACCATGGATCCTTTTCTGCCATGACTTGAGCCATAGACAGCAGTGCAAATAGAATGCCTACAGGCAGTGCAATTTTCCATTAAAGTCATAGATACTGATCATAAATTGTACAATGCAGTTATAATTCTGAACAGATGGGGCAGGCGGAAATTATGAATAACACAGAATGAAAAAAAATAGAATAGACTATTAATGAGTTATAGTGATGATATGCACTGAAAATTGTTAAAGTACTTAGTAAGAATCATGTTGTACATTTGACTTTCTCTCTGTTAGGAACTTATGCCTAAAGTATTTGACACTTTTCTCATGCTGTACTGTAGTTAAACTGATTTACATTAAGCATGTTTTATGATGTGTATAATTTGTGTACATTCAGACAGGACAGGTATGCGGTAGCTTTGGTCAGCATATTAAGCTGTTGTCCATATAACATCTGTATTTGTATTTTTCTTTGAAACGCAGTTTACGTTTTTCTCTAAAGGTGGTTTAGCTATCTGTGTTATGTCAGGTGGTGAAGAAATTCATGCTGCAGGATCAGTTTTAAAAATGCTTTTTTCCTTAATGGTGAAATTGAATCTAGGCCTTTATAAAGTGTTAACTTGTTCATTTGTTATTAGGCAGGAAGTATGCAAGAGATCTTTGGCAAATTTGGATTCAAGTGGAGAAGGATGATTGGAGTACAATAATTTGTAGGTAAGAGAGCTGAACAATGGGGAGGCCCTAGTTGTAATAGGAGCCCAGTATTTTTTAATGTCTGCAGGATCAGTTCAATGGCGGCTTCCTTTCCTGCACCCAGCTGGTCCATTCATCCGTCCTTCAGGGTGAGACCCAAGCTTTCCCCAGTTCATGTCACTAGCTCTATGGCCCATCCATTCTCTGACCATTGAATCTAATCATCATATTTGTTCCCCAGGGAAGTGGAAGTCACATGGTAGGGAGCATGCCTGTCTACTGATGCTGAAAATTAACCTTACTCCCTCTCCATTAGCAGCTTGCGTGCTCCAAAACTGGTGCTTACAAGAGCCCAGTGCATACACATGATGAATCTCCTGGTCAAGTAGTGCTCCACTGAGCAGGGTTAGTATGCAGATGTCAGTACTGCAAGGGATGTAGCACTCCACTGAGCAGGGTTAGTATGCAGCAGTCAGTACTACAGGGGAAACACTATCATTCAAACAGTTATCACCACTGCAAGAAGCTAAGCTGTCATCTCCATCCTGGAGGGTGGGGACTTTGTTGGCTTCCCACTTTCATCCATCCACTACCTAGTCACTCCAGTGACCATGCTGCTAATCAAACAAGCATCATCTGGAGTGACTTTATCCATGTATACCATGGCACTGGGTGTGTAGGTAACCAGTCTGATTTACTCAGGGTAACAAAATAATGTTCCCTAACATTAGATAGTTATACGAAGGAGTATATTTTGTCTGAGGCTGTTTGTAATCATTTAGTATTATGTGAGGAAGTACAATGCAAATATAGGTAAGTAATACTCGAGTTTTGAGATCAATTTTCTAATTCCTGTTACTCTGCTTGCATCTGAAGTAAGCATATTTGTAAATCTGTAGGAATTTTATTATTTTATTTCTGTCTATTATGGCACTATAAGGTATGAAAGTTACGATTCTGATCAAGTTCTAGACATTTGTTGTTGATTGATTTGAGATAGAAGAGTTCTGTTTTGGCTTTGGGATATCTATTAGTTTGAAATTATTTTTTGGGGAATGCCAAAAAAGCCAAAGGGCTGACTTTTTGTACTTCATTATTAACTTATTGTCCAGGAGCCAGTTCCAAAATCAATTGATATTTATTTCCAGCTAAGATTGTAAGGTTGGTGTTACTACTGCTAATGTAGAGCTGCACTGTAGAATCACTCAACATGCAGTGTTGTGTTTATGTTAGGAAGGTCATTTGACAGGTTATTTATAAAGGTGTAAAACAACAGTGGCCAAAGGATGGAACCATGGAGTGTAGCTGATTAGGTATCTGTGCCAGATCACTCGTTGCTACTGATTTCTCTAAGAATTTAGTTTGACAGATAAACCATTTAACTACACATTCAGCTAGCCCTATTTTTGTCTTATGTGACATGTCAGAGATAATGGCCTACAGTTTTGAGTAAGGCTTTCCTATGTTGCTATATTTGATTGACCTTTTTCTATATGAAGAGTGACTAAATAGTTGTATTTGTGTTTTGCCCTGTTCTAAGGCCATATTGGTTGTAGGCACAATTGTCACATTTGGACAGATAGTCTTAGCAGTTCATTGCATATTAACTTTTCTAACTGAGACAGATTTATTTTAGGAAGATTTTGAAGAGATGAAATTTGAGAGTGATATTTTATGTATGCGTTTCCAACTGTGGGTGCACTGCCAGTGGATTAGATGAGATGTTAAATGCACATCAGTGGTTTACTAATATGTCAGCTTGCCATGACAAGAAACATAGTGGCGGAGATTTTCAGGGTCTGTGGAGTTAAAGTTATAAGTATTTTCAAGGAAAGGCTTTACTTATTTGGTAGACAGTGCTCTTTACCGAGGTAAGGACTATTTAGGTATTTATTAACTGTCTGTATGGGTAGGGAAATGTTAGTGTTAAATAAGATTGGTACATCATAATAAAGTTGGACGTTTGTAGTATTCTTTTTATTTCAATGATTTACTGTTTACTGGATATTGTATTCAATATTAACATTTTGGTTGCCCTATAGATGCTTTCCACTCTTCTCTTATTTAATTAGATTTGTCTGTTTTTGGCTGAAATTCTATAGTCAGTTTTATGGCTTTCATACATTCTTAATAAGCTTACAGCTTAGAAGACCATCAAAGACCTCACTACATCACCAGTACAATAGGAAATGAACAAGTTCCCCCATTAAGTCTCCTTTTTCTAAATATTTCAAGTGAAAATTTGTGAACACCTATCCAGTCATCCAAACTGATTGTAAAGTTTTCTAGGGGAATATTCTGCTTGATAGGCAAGGGCATACTTTTCCAAAAATTTGGGGATATATTGGGTTAAGTACCTGTCACGTTATCTAATGTTGTTGATGTGGTAGTATATGGTATAGGTCTCTCAAGTGGGAGTTTGTTTTACCACTGATTATTGTTAGGTGAAAGAGTTCAAACAGGGTCATTTATAGGATGCAGAGCTAGGAAGAGATCACTCATCAGGAGCCTGCATAACACTGACTAGAAGGACAGGGCTTTTAGTCTATCATAGTAGCTAAGGGTACTGACCTAAGATCTTTTTGGTGAGGAAACATCAAGGTCTTTCAAGCTGGTTTAGATGTGTAGAGAGGTACATGCTGAAGGGTGCACTGTATTCAACAATGAGCCTAATAAAGGATGAATATAGTGGGTTTATACACGTCTTTGGATCTTGAGGAGATACCATGGAGGATATGTTTTGCAGGATAGAATGATTTTCTAACCACCACAGAGACATGGTGGTTAAAGGAGAGCTTGTTATCAACATACATACCCAAGTCCCTGATGACCGAGTGAAATTTAAGTGGAAGTTTATCTATATGGTTAAGCAGTAGTGATGATGGATTTAACAAGGGAAACAATCCCTCATTTCTGAGGTGTTGACAGTAAGCCCATGATTAATACACCAATCATTTGTTTGGTGCAGCACTTGCTAGAGAATTTGAGTAACAGAATAGGATTTCATAACTATCTCCAGTTTGCAATAATTTGCAAACTTGGTTAGCTATAGTTCATTGATATCTGCTTTTATGTCAGAAAAAATATGTACCAAAGAGGAGGGAGCTCAAGACAGGTACCTGACTGACATCACTGGTGACATTTTATTCTGTCTATAGCAAATACCCCTGACCTTAATGGTATTGGTTCAGTCAGAAATCCAATTACCTATCCAGCTGACTATGCATGTGTTTGTATTGAGGTAGAAGTATTTGTCAATAACCTCAGATATGGAAATTGTGTCAAAGGCCTTTCAAGATCTAGGTAAGCATTGTGGACTGCTTGCTTCTTATCTCTGGCCTCAATAACATGCAAAGAACTAAACCAGGTTTAGTAGGCATGAACTGTCTTTTACAAAGCCAAACTGGTATGCATCTAGGGATATAAGGCCACCTATACTGATATTTATTACTTTAGCAATTATATTGTCCATAGCTTTGCAAATTATACAGTGTGACTAATAGACCTGTAATTCCAAGGTCAGTACTGGGATCAGCTTTAAGCAAAGGCACCAGAACCATTCTGCACTCCTTCGGGACATAACCAGTGGTTAAACCAGGTTGTAAAGTTGATTGAGGTATTTTGTTAGCTAGGATTTTATGCTTCTCAGCAGACATTCACATATATTGTCAGGAATCATGGAAATAGAATTTTTAATTTTGGAAATGACAAAAGGATTTGGTCCAAAGTAATCATAGTTGGGGATATAAGGAAGAATGAAGGGGAAAAAGAGGAAGGTGTGCGGACTGAAGTTGGACGAGATTTTGTTTTTCACAAGAATATTAGCAAAGTCCTTCGGGTCAGAGAAAAAAGTACCAATGGAGATAGGTTCAGTACAGAACTGTTGGTTACTTCTAAGCTTCCTAATACAGCTAAAGACCATATGGTTGTCCTTTGAATTAGTTGCAGCCCTAACTTCATAGCTGGCATTACATTTCCTAATTGTAAGTTTGAGAGACTTACTTATCAGTTTTAAATCACTTTTATTATGATGAAGTAGACATCTTTTAGTAAGGGCCAAGAACTTTTCCTTTTATTGTAGAATTTATTTATATTTCCAACATATGGGTTGGAAGGTTTGTTGTTTTGTTTTGTTTATAGGACCTGCTTTCCATTTACGTTCTCCATGATCCGTTTCTTTCATTTTTGTTTTCAATGCTGTAGAAATCTGTGTGCATTGTTTTTCATTTCGTATTAATTTTCTTAATAGAGTCTACTGCGGTGGTGGTGCTGCCGTAGTGTTGTCGCCTCACAGTAAGACGCTGTCCGATTCGATTCTCAGCTAGAGCGTCTTCTGCGTGAAGACATGCATGAATGGGCGTACCTTCGTTGAAGGTTGTGCGTCAGGGATGGCAACTCGGCATGTAAAAAATCTACTGCCAATCATTAGCGGACCGGAGTTCCGCTGTGGCGACCCCTAACTGGAAAAAGCCGAAAGACACAACATTCATTTTCTTAATAGGAACAGTCTCTTCTGAATAGGAGTGATTGTGCTATAGCATGAAGGTAAAGCTGTGGTTGAGTTAGAATATGTCAGTGTAGGCCAAATGTAAGTAAGGCTGTGGTTACGTTTACAATCTGGTAATGTTGGGTAAATGCTGGTAAGTGTGTGGTTGGGATAGAATTTGTTAGTGCGGGGCATACATAGGTAAGGGTATGGTTGGGTTAAAATCTCTAAGAGCTGGGTAAATGTAGGTAGGGGAGTGGTTAGGTTAAAATCTGTTAATGTTAAGTAAATGAAAGTAAGGCCACTGTTGAACTACAATCTGTTAATGTTGGGTAAATGTAGGTTCGGGTGTGGTTGGGTTGGAATCTGTTAATGCTGGGTTTCAATCAATGAAGCTAAATTCTGCAAGCAGTGTTAAGACCATGGATTCAGAGAAATAACATATAAATTTTAGAAGTGGAGTTAGTTTTAACAAGTGGATGATAATGGACTAATGTCATTAAGAGTGCTTAGGAGGACTTGTATTTTATTGCATTTATCTGGGAAGTTCATGACTTTATGTCTAGCTTTGTATCATTATTGACTTGTGTTTCTCTGGGAGGTTTGTGATTATAACATTTAGTATTGGTTCATTATTCGGGCCTGGGTCTGGGCTACTGGATATACCAGACACTTCAAAAAGGGATTGGCTAAATTAAGAGAATATAATTTTGTGAAAAAATATGCTGGACACCATTTGACAGTTATTCATTTGATGGTGTCAGAGATACCTTGAAGATTTAGAAAAGGCAGATAAATGAGACAGAAACAGTTATCCATTAAGGGAATTCCTTGGGCTGGCCTGGTCCATAAGACTTCTCATTTGTCATCTTCTTACATTATTTAATATGCATTTGTAAGTACGTTCATACTTGTGCTAAAGCCTGCATACAAAATATGTCTGTAGCACTTTCTGGACAGATTTATTTTTAATAATTTCCTTGATATTTACAAGCCAAAACTCACCTCCCACAATCCACTGTTTCTTTCTAATTCCAGCTACCTTGACCTTTTAAAATGTGGTTAATTAAGAAATAGCCATGGGGTTCCATTTTATTAAAATGCACTGAGAATAATCCACACTAGTTGTCCACATAAAAGAAGCATAACAGAGACTGGTTAATTAATATAATGCTGCTGAACAGTAAATAACACAGGTGTAGGTAATCTAAATAAACAAAATCTACCATGCTATGAAGGAGAAAACATTGTGTTTTACAGAGTTGATTACATTCTGACAGGTGATGTATTACCGTATAAGCAGTCCTGTGACCCCTTACTCATACAACAATAAAATGTTAATCTAGCAATAATCTTAAAAACGTTGACAGTTAATATATTGTATAGCCTTTGCTTTAATTGACAACAACTTAATTCAGCAGTTTAAAGCACAGCCAGCTACTGTAAGTCTGGGACAGGCACTAATGAGAAAAGAGGAATATGGAAATATAAATAAGAAAAGAGAAAAAAAGAAAAGCTTCCACATATCACTATAGCATAGCTGAAGATAAATATTTCTATCTGAAAAATAAAAACGAAGTGATATAAACTTTCTAAAAGCACATATAACCACAAAGTAAGCTCCCCAAAACATAATGCACTCTTTTAGAAATAAAGAAGGATGCTGATGACTTTCTTCCTGATTGGCATGTATCCATATTACCCATTTAAAATGCAAGTCCTTCACTTATTCTTTTAGTGTTATCTGAAGTTCTGTTTCTAAAAATAGTCTTTCTTTGGTGAAGTTATATCTTTGCTGTTATTTATATCCATCAACAAATCTTTGTTGGCTTTAGAAGCTTCTGCTTCATATAAACTAATAAAAAATTCCCTTAAGGTTTTATTGACTGAGCAGCTCTTATTGTGTTTTTGTGTTTAGACGCAAGCAGCAGAAAAGTTTCACATGATAGTCTGACCTTGAATGTAAAGTCAGGGCTGGTTCTCATGCTCCTGTTGTAGATCATAAGATTGTATTTACTTTTCCTAACAGTTTATCATGTGAATTTGTGAAGTGTATATTTGTTTATTTTAATTTGAACACTGTGGGTGTGTGCATGTTGTTGTTACCATTTACTCTTTGCTCATTAACCCAAGATTTATATGTATCTGAGCTCGTCACTGTCTATATAACTACAATAAACTAGTGTACAGAGTCTTTCTTATCCTGATGCAACCACAGGTTCTGTTAAACTGCCGTTGGTTTTATTATAATTAATGCAGGTAATGCAGGCAGCTTATACCTTGTACATGTAAAGAATGGATGGTATCCACTTTCTTAGTAGAAATTGTTTTTATACTCTGATTTTCAAATGTCATTTATTCTCATTTACATTTATCTTGCTACCTAATTCTGATTTTTACATTGTGTTACATATTACACTTTTTATACAAATTTATGAGCCTCAACATTCTTGCCTCAGTACATGTATGTTTAATTTTTACCAATCTACTTATATAGATATGCATTATTTGCTTACATTTATTTGATTTTTATAGACTGGGAAAATGCATTTTTAGCTAGTCCTTCAAAATATTAGAAAATAGGTAATTGTATCACTGATGAAAAAAGGTTTACATATTTTTTGACTGTATCATTATTTATATGGTCTAATTTGTCCACTTCAACATGTATTATATATTCGCTAATGAAATTGTTCAAATAATCTTAACAAGGTTAACAAATTAATTCTTTGACTTTAAATTTATTGGCATTGACTTAAACTAAGCTTTAGCCATATTTTAATAAATAGGATAAATCTGTACAGCTTTGACATGCTTCTCTCTAATAATAATAATAATAATAATAATTATTATTATTATTAATAATGTTATCTTTAACATCAAAAGGAAGTGACATTACCAGTAGGGGTGGACTGGAGCTTGATCTGGACTATTAGGCATATCACAGAACAAAACCTCATGGTATGTTAATCAAAAACATAATACAAAAAAATGTCCTCTTCTTATTCTCAAGATACAGTGACCTTTGTTTATTATTTATGTTAATGAAACTGTGGGGGGCAAAGTACCTGTATGAAAGGGACAAAAGCTGAGTTTCTGTATTTTAATAGATTCATGATACATACCCAAGATTCTGACCTTTGATATAGGTACAGAGGGCCCATAATTTAACATGTACGCAGACGATGGCACCACTCTGCTATACAGTATTTCATTACTAAAATTCATATATAACTGTCTGTTGTGGGACACAAGCCACAAACTGCTAATTGTCCATCTCAGTGAAAAGTATACAGTGTGAGAACTCTCTAGGACAGACTGCAAAAGATCAGTGCAGCTTTGTGAAAGTTCTTCAAGCACTGTTCATGCTAACCTGATCTATGCAGAGAGACACACCCTCTGCTGGATTTCCATACATGAGTTGCGATGGCTCTGCTTAACATACACCTTTTTTTTTGTGACTGCTGCCACCAAAGTGTAATGGAACCACTGAACAAAGATAATCTAATTCTGTTGCAATCAGTGTTAGTGAATCACATTAGCTATGCTTTGTGCTTCCTGACAGCCAACATATATATATATATATATATATATATATATATATATATATATATATATATATATATATATATATATATAAAACTAGTAAGTTTTGTGGAAATTGAGGGTATACATGATGGTAGTGCCTGTTGTTTGCCCCTCTACATGCATACTGCTACCATTGTGTCCTTTAGTCCTGCTACAACTCCTGGACATGGTTATTGTACCTCTTGCTCCACAGAAGATGTTCAGTGGTATTAATGAAGGAAATATTTTATTAATCACTGAATTTGTAGCTATAATGTTCCATCTTGTGAATCTTGCATTTTTTTCTGTAATGTCCTTCTCAACATCCTCTACTGTCCTTTGACCTTCAATCAGGACCCCTCTGATTCTCCTTTCAGAGATTGTTGACTGACAGAATGCAAAGATCCTAATCTATAAGGATCTCTGCTGTTTATTGCTGTAATTACAGAGTTCAATTATATATTGTTGTTATGTAAATATGTTACTAAATGCAGCTAGACTAAAATTCCTTATACTGGGTGTATTACATGACAAAGAATATGGAACTACCTGTATTTTTATTTTAGCAATTTACAAGTAGACTTTCAGAGTGAAATAAATGCCATCATAATCAATATATAGCACTATTATGCTCTATATACAAAACTATTTATTATTTTTTGACACCTTCTTTGAAAGCACCTCTTGGCTTAAATTGCTGTTGTGAGCTTGTATGATGTGCATAAACCAGTATCAGAGGCATCTCAACAGTAACACCTCCACCCCACAGGTTTTGAGAAATGCTTATACAAACAGCTTCACCTGGGTGGGAGGTTGGTATAATGGTTAAGGTGTTTACCTTACACACAAAGCACAGGGTTGGATCCTTACATGAGATAATTGGCTAGGCGTAAAATGATTTACAAGAGCAACCAGCCACACTTCCTAGATGAAGAAATGTAGACAAAGCCATAAATAAAAGTAGGATAAAGGCCCAAAAATAGGAACATTTTTTAAATATTGTTCTTATAAACTTCAAAAGTTGATAGAATAACAGGTTTTGCATTAACATGTATTTTCCAAAGGATATGAAGTCAGAAACTCAAATGTCTGTCATTATTTTCCAACTTCAGTCTTTAATGATTTACCACTAACTGGCTTCAAAACCACAATTTTAAGAAAAATTGGCCAACAATATGACGCAAAAATCTGTACAGTTGAGAGGTATGTGCTAGCCTAGTACTAACCTATAAACCTACTCTGCTTCATCGTATCATTGTGATGGCAGGATCCTAAGTGCCTGACACAGGCAATGTCATTAATATTTTAGCTGAAATTGGCATATGTCTGGGTATTGAGGGTTGCCATTTTTTCAGAATTAGATGTAAGAAATGTACCACCCATAAGGGCTTCCATGATTCCTGTTTTATCTACCATGCTATGAGGGTTGTATGTTTATGTTTATGCAACCCTCAAAAGCTCAACATAATCTAATACACTGAGCATTAACTCTTTTAGGATCCCGCTGTCCTTCTAAGAGGGGAATGCGTAACATTATGAAATTCCAAAACAAGTAATCTAGAAATTGAATGTTATGGCTGTTAACAATCACTTGACCCACTTGTATGGTCATTTTCCTACTCACTAGATCACTGCATATTCTATTTAACTGAATATATATATATATATATATATATATATATATATATATATATATATATATATATATATATATATATATATATGTATATATATATATATATATATGTCTAATATGAAATTTACGAAGTGCAGGCTATCGAGTGACACATGGTGGAATCACTGTTTTCAGAAGGGCAGTGAATCGATCCAAAAGTGATCACTTTTGAATGACTGAGTGACATATTACGTGCAATCATTCCTGATTTGACATGCTGAGAGAGCGTGGTTCAGTGGGGAACAGGGAATTAGCCCATTTCTTTACTGTAGTGCAATCTCAGAGTTGGTACATTTAATGTGCAGGGGGTGTGATAGGGTGCAAAATAGTAGCATTAACGTACCATTGACTGTAGAGTGTAATGGTATGTTAATGTGCATAGCATGGATGACTGACGTCACCTCCTGCTATGTCAAATACATTGAACCACAGTTATCGATGTATTCATTTTCACCTTGGTTTACTTTTCAGCATTCCAGATTCAGCATTTAGGGTTGACATTGTAAACGGTAGACTGAAGCAGATTCGGAATACCAATAGTAAACCTATATATATATATCTATATATATATAGATATATATATATATATATATATATATATATTTCCATTTTTTCTCACTCTTCATTTTTTCTCAGTGCTCTGCATTAGGTCTGGTCCATGCAGGGCTGGATTATGGTCAAATGGAACCCTAGGCAGGTTAATAGATCATGGTCCCTCTACCCCCGAGTGTCTCCCCCAGTATTCCCATCTAGCAGCCATTCCAGTGCCCCATTACCTGTCTCTCTCCCCCCAGTAACTATAAACACTGTTTACACCTGTCAGGTACACACTATTTTCTTCTTTACTTCTACAATGATTACAAATATCTGGATTTAATTTAAAACTTTTATTTCAAATTTTTAGTACAAACACTGATAGCCATTTGCTAAACAAAACAGTACAATCTCACAGTGAAAACAGACTTAGCATGATCAACAGTAAACTTCTCTGCCCTTGAAACCCACATTCATTGAAACTGAATTGAAATCCACATTCATAGAAAATGCATCTGGCCAGTGCCGGATTAAGTGTACCTTTGGGCTGTTTTCAAACCATGGGCCCCCTGCACACATTTTTAGGACCATACATAAACACGATAAACGTGTTCTTTGATGCATCTTCCTGATTATATTAAATTATACTGTTTGCTTAATACAGCACCAACCGTTAGAGTGTGTTTTAAATTTGTAGTTTTGAACATTTCCCGAGTAAGCAGTGAAACAAAACATATGAACCAATAAGGACAAGGCTACCCATTTCTGAACATTTCAACCACAAAAGGCTACACAAACTCCTGTCATTATAATCCAGCAATAACAATCAATATGCACAATCTCTGCAGAAATAAATGTCATCCGAATAATTCCACGTGAAAGAGATCTGTAACTAATAAAGAGGTTGCTGTTGGGAAACAACTTTGTATTTCAATGCTTCATCAGCAAATTCAGTGTTTGCTGTCATTGAAGAATAAATTGCCTCTGATACATTAAAAATGGTGTGCTGGTGATATGCAATAGGGAATGGCTAGCACATTGACAATTGGTTCATAGTTACTAAGCATCTCTTCCAAAGGAGGCCACCCCCTGATAGCTTTGATAACTCCACTTCAGACATCTGGGGTTCTTGGGGGTAAGTCACCCACATCTGTGACTGGTAGGACACTCTGTTTTGATGTTCACATGTTGTTAATATAGTACACACAGTGACCATCTCTGATGTCTCCTCTAGTGTGTATTGGAGTGCACTCCTGGATGTGCCCAGACATCTGAATTTTGCTTTCAGCATACCAAACACGTTTGATGGTGTTCCATGTTGAGGTGTGTGCTCTGTTGTATGCATCCTCAGCACGTATTTATGAGGCTATATATGGGGCCATAAGGCAAAGCTCCAGTGGATAACTACAGTTACCTGTTTGTAGGAATATGAAAACACATATTTATTGTTCATGTTTACTATTGACATGTCTGGATTATGTTTATATTATAGCTTTGGTCATGTACTTACTGAGTAGAAGCCTGTCCAGCCATGATATTGGTAATGGGACCATCTACAGAGCACAGTTCCACACAACTGAGTGATGCCCCCCCTTTCTACCAATGTACTGTTTACAACTGAGAACCAGTGGAGTTTGCAATGGCATAGAACTGGCCCACAGCAGTTCTTTTCTCCATGACTGTTATTGGAAAGTGGTTCTACAATGAGCCCAGAAGTGCCTATTGAAAAAAAAAAAACTTGAAACATGGCTTTAGCATAAAGGATAAAGCCTTTATCACACAGATACAAGATATAGGGTTTGATTCTCACCTCCTGTTATTGGCTAGGCTTGTAACAGTGTTCAGATTCTTTGTCTAGTATTTACCTATGAGGATGGCTGACATATTAGTTAAAGTCTTAACCTCACATATATATGCTACAGTGTTTCATTCTCACCTCTGGCTATTGGCTAGGGTTGTAATAGTCTGCAGACTGATGACCTAGTATTAACCTATGACCTTCATTCAGATATCATGCAGGAGCTCTGCTGTTCCTAACACCAGAGGGAGCAATGGCCACTCAGTCAGGTCCACATGAGGTGTGAAATGGTGCTCCTGTGTACATGAGCACATGCTCAGATGCCACATGACATGCATAATAGAGCAGCAAAAGTATACTACCAAAAACTCCTGTAGTGCAGTCATGGTGTTACAAGCTTCAAAGATGCCACAAATGAGCATAATGTGCATGAGTGCCCAACACTGGGATGAACAGGGACTAGCAGGATACCACTGCTTGCTATGAGTAGCTCAGTGCATTGGGAAAGTGATTTAAAGGCAGCTGTGTTAAAGTCCCTAATTTACAAATGCCATGTTAAGAGGCTCATATAGTGCAATAAAAAGTAGGAAATCCATATTGTAAGAGACTAAGATTAAGTGAAGCTCCACTGCAATCAGGAGTTTATTGCATCAAGACTTTAAACTTTGAAACAGGCATATTGAAGGAGGACAAAGCACCTTATATTACACTTCTGCACCATACTAAAAGCCCACATTAGATGGCAGCAATAGGGACTTATAAGATGTGGTTTTAAGGTTGAGGGGACACATCATAATAATATGACACTGTCAAGTCAAGCTGAAGGTGAAGGATACACCAGGAGATAAGAGCACATGGAGAGCATGTCACACATGGCAAAATGACTCCAGCACATAGGGTGTGCCATGGAAATGCATACTGTAGTGGGAAATAGGGTATGTTTCAGGAATTCAATACACTGCTGCTGCAGTAAAGGATGTTGTGATGACATTCCATATGCTGCAGGCTGTACAGAAAAGTTTGGAATGGTGTGTGTGTGTGTGTGTGTGTGTGTGTGTGTGTGTGTGTGTGTGTGTGTGTGTGTGTGTGTGTGTGTGTGTGTGTGTGTGTGTGTGTGTGTGTGTGTGTGTGTGTGTGTGTGTGTGTGTGTGTGTGTGTCTATGTGTATTTAAGGGGATGCTTCCATATGTCTTTAAATCAAAGTACAGCAGTGGTGTAAATGTTATACAATATTTCAGATCCAGACAAAGGCAGCGCAATAAAAGCAAGACTTCAATGTTCATTTTCTTGAAAGTAGTTCATAGGTTCATAGCGGTGTACTAGGCTAATGGCCCTGGAGCCTTTACAAGCCTAGCCCATAGGATTACCTTGGAATCGTGTCACCCGACCTTAGTTCCTAGTGCCTCTGTCAAGTAGAGCCACTGGATTGATCCCTAGGGTGAATTTTGTATTTCCCATCCACTCATTAAGATTTCTCTTGAAGAGGGCCAGTGAGGCGCTCTGCTTGACATGTATGGGAAGTCTATTCCATAGCATGAGCAGTCTCTGAGTTATGAACCTGTCCCTCCAGCTTGTTCTGTTGATTGTGGTAATGAGGTTGAGGTCTCTGGAGTGTGTAGTGTGGAGGGATTGGGATTTCTTTAGATGTAACATTTCTAACAGAGCTGGGTCAGACATGGCTTTGTAAGTCAAGCAGAGATCACCTCTAAGTAGGCGATATGAGACAGAGAATAGTTGTAGCTTTTTGAGTCTGTCCATATGGGACAAGTGTTTAAGGCCT
Source organism: Protopterus annectens (assembly GCF_019279795.1). Classification (NCBI taxonomy): domain Eukaryota; kingdom Metazoa; phylum Chordata; order Ceratodontiformes; family Protopteridae; genus Protopterus; species Protopterus annectens. The sequence continues at coordinate 7,658,266 of NC_056746.1, forward strand.
AAGATCCTCTTTTGGGGTATTTATGTGGCCTCTCCAGTTGTTGTAGGTGTCTAGTGAGGTGCATGCCAAATGGGGCATTGTACTCTATGATTGCCTAATGAGGGAAGAGTAGAGGGAGACAATGACCTCTTACTTCCTGGATGCAAAACCTTTAGTACTGAGATGTGCCACATATAAGGACTTTCTGACCACAGTGGCAATGTGGTGATCAAAAGAGAGGTTGCTGTCAACCTGTGTTCCCAGATCTCTAAATAAACCTTCAGTGTTCAGTGGACTCCCATCAATGTGGTCATTCGTGGGAACTGGGTTTTTCCCAAAAAAGATGACGACATATTTTTTGGCATTGAGCTTAAGGCCATGGTTCTGACACCAGTCATTGGTCTCAGTGAGGCCTTTCTGTAGGATGAAAACATCACTTGGGGAGTTAATTATGGCTCCCAACTTGCAATCATCTGCGAACTTTGTCAGCCAGAGTCCCTTCATGTTGGCCTGAATTTCAGAGAAGTAGATACCAAACAGGAGAGGACCCAAGACCGAACCCTGTGGGACTCCACTCGTGACTGGTCAGCAGTCTGAATTGGAGTCAGCTACTTTCACACTGTGGGTTCTATCTGTGAGCCAGTTTGCAACCCACCTAGTGATATAGGGGTTGATGATTAGCTTAGTGAGTTTTTGTATGATTCCTGAGTGGGGAATGGTATAAAGGTCTTGGCCAGATCAAGATAGGCTGTATGAACCACCTTGCCTTCATCCACAGCTTTGGTGACTGACTCAAAGAAGTTGATCAGGTTGAGCAGGCATGATCTACCCTTCACAAAACCAAACTGTGTGGGATCCAGAGTTTGGAAGTTCCCTATATCTTTGTTTATTAGGTCCATGATGATGCATTCCATAGCTTTGCATATCAGACTTGTTAGGCTAATGGGGTGATATTTCCCAGGGTCTGTAGTCACTTCTCCTTTGTGGAGAGGGATGACTGTAGCAGTGTACCATTCGGTAGGGACAAAGTCTGAGGTGAGGCTGTGACTGAACAAGGCACACAGGTGAGGTGCCAGTTCACTCTGTAGTTCATGTAGAACACAGTCAGGGATATTGTCAGGTCTCATAGAAGCTGTATTCTTGGCCTTGAACAGTTCTGTTTTAACCTGTGCAGCAGTAATACTGCATGCCTGGCAATCTATTGGTATTGTGATTGGTCCTTTGGTGTTGGACAGAGGGGTAAAGTTGGCACTGATTCTTTCGGCCAGTATATTGGCAATATCTGTTGTCTCAGTTTAGGAGGTGCCATTGTGCAACAGCTCAGAGCAAACCTAGGTATTGCCGTGGAGATTCTTTACATAACTATAGAAGGCCTTGTGGTTGTCTTTACTATCTGCTGCAATTCTGTTTTTATAGCTAGATTTAGAGGATTTGATGAGAGATCTCAACTTTTTGTTGAGGCTGATAAGGGAGTTTTTCCAGTCTTGGGACTTCACCTTATTTCTCATCAGTTTCCTCCTTCTGTTGTAGAGTTTGTTTATGGCAGGGGACCACAAGATTGGCTTCCTTTTTTTTGGAGGAGTGCATCTTGGTTCTATTGGGTATGGTGAGATCCATGCGTTTGTGTATGTGTTCGTACAGGGCATTAATGTATGACTCGGCGGTCATGCAGCAGTTCTCCAATTGCACGGGTGCCGTAAAGTTAGCCACCTCTGTTTTTAGGAGCCCAAAGTTAGCTTTCAAGAAGTTTTCATGGTGGTTACCTTTGTGGGATGCATGGGAGAGATGTGGATTTCCAAGGTGATTAGTTTATGGTGGGATCTAACCAGGGAGGAGTTCACTATTGGTACAGAGCAACAGTCACCCATGTTAGTAATGACCAGGTCAAGGATGTTGCTACCTCTAGTGGGTGTAAGAATGAGCTGAATTCCAGGAAACATTGGGCAAGTGTATTGGGACATGACTAGTTTTCTCAGTTAATGGAGGGGTAGTTGAAGTCACCCAGTATGAGAGTGTTAGGTTGGACCCTAATATTCTCCAGGGTGCTTAGGAACGTGGACTGTGAGTCTTGGGTCATGGTTGGAGACCTATAGCAGGCTATGACCTGAATCACTGTCTTACCCAATGTTAGCTGCACCTGAAGTATCTCTGATGTGTCCTGTTGGGCTACCAGTCTGGAGGTGTGCGCATCCTTTATGAATATGGAAACACCACCGCCTTTGGATCTTCAGTCCAAGTTCTGGGGCCGGAAGGTATGGAATGAGTTATAGCCTGGCAGTCCAGGGGTGCTATCTGGGGTCTATATTATAACATCGAATTTTATAAAGTTTGAATGTTATAATATCAAACCAGTTTTGTCGAATGCTGAAAACAGCGAAGGTGCAGTGCACTGAATTCTTTCCCAGGGACATTATGGTTTGGGTTCAGGTGAGTGTGTGATTGTGTGTAGGTTAGGGTTAGGGGGTGAGTTAGGTGAGTTAGGGTTAGGGCGCGGGTGACGTGAGTGTGCGATAGTGACAGACCTTAGGGTTAGGGTTAGGGTTGGGTTAAGGTAAGAGGATAGCTAGTAGTGTATGTAAAGTTTAGTTTAGGTTTAGGATTTTAAGTATGTGTGTGGATTGCTGTTGTTTGTGTGTGTTTGAATTGTGTGTATGTTTCTCGGAATAGCGATTTTTTTTCCCTCGGAAAAAAATCGCTATTCTGACTGTTCGATGTTTGCGGATTTCGGTGTTTAGGGTTCGATATTATAACATTCGATCTTTGTAGATTTCGATGTTATAATATAGACCCGCTATCTGCTGCCTTGAACCAGGTCTCTGTTACAGCACAAATGTTGATGTTCACCATTTTAAGGAGTGCTTCGAGCAAGTGCATTTTGAGATTTAGACTTCTAGCGTTGAGCAGCATGACCCTCAGATTGCATTTGTTTGTAGCTGTTATGGTGGTAATTTGGTCTTTTGAACACCGCCTAAAAAGGCACTATAGGGGTGGCAAGAGCCTTGGCCAGTATCTGGAAGCCCAGGGGTGAAGATGCAGGCCATCTCTGGCAAAGCATCTAGGTCTGTCAATCATGTCATCCCAGGCAGACAAATACTGGATCCCCTTAGAATGACACCAGAAACTTAGCCAATTGTTGAAATCAATCATTTTCTGCTTGTACTGTGGTATAATTCTGGGTGATGGTAGGAGGCTGCTCAGGGCTAGGGTCATACCTGTCTGGGCTACATAATCCAAGTGCTCCTCCATGTCTCTTCTTATGTAGTCCAGGGAGGTACGTACATTAACAGATGGCTTTCATTTCTGTTTTCAGGCATCTGCATTTAGCTGCTACACATATTTTACACAACTCCAGAATCCAATACTGATTTTTAAGAGTACCCTTAGTGGAAATGACTTTGTAATCTACTATTGCATTCTGTAAAGGAGGTATGCTGAGGTTGTCAGGCTTTTCAGCACTTAACTGTACATTTTATTTTATTTTCTTTAGCATTTGTCCAATCCCCATCATGGGAAATGTCTCCTTGCTTTTGACATAAGTGAGGATGTCCAAGTTCATCTTGATCATCTTGCATGTAACCAGCTCTTTGGAAACCATCGCCTCCCCTCTCAAGGGATTCTTCTTTTCCTGACTTGATGGAAAAGAAGGCTGATGAATTCATGACTCTGAACTGTTAAATTATGGCTATGAGCTGTTAATGATCTACTTCCTGTCATATAGGGCTTCATTCAGCCTTCATTTGCCTACAGCATTACCATGAACAAGTCACTTAACCAGTCAGTGCATTAAGACTGTTGGAAATTTGGGTAACCCTCCTAAACTGTCTCCAGGACTGCCTGGTAACTACCAATGAGCCTATACATGTGTTAATTTTTAACTGGAATTGTATTTTCAGAAGGTGGAAAAGAACATAGAAATCTTTCATTGATGAATTAAACTCCCCTGTACTTACTCACCCTGCTCTAGTTTGTTTATAGACTCTGACAAATGTACAATATTTAGTATAAGTGATCAGTTGTAGATGATAGTCACTGTTAAAGTGACACCCCGACTCCCTGTATAAAAATAGGAAAAAGGGAGGTACGGCTGTATAGATGGGGGTCCTTATTCCAGTTTGCTGTACCTGTGGGCCAGTTTTGGTGGATTTTAGGACTTTCAAGGAACTGTGGACATTCTGAAACTGGATACTGCATTCCTATGCATTCCTATGATAGTGAATAAACATATGCAGTTTTTAAAGGTTGAGCAGTCAGTAAGGAGGTAAGCTTGTCACAACATCTTCTGTGGGTAGAAAATATAACAGAATGGGTATAAGTTTGTTTGTGCACTAGGCAATGTTGCAGATCTTGCTGCTGTCAATCAGGCTATATATTAATAAGGGTTTACAATAAAACAAGTCAGAAGTGTCTAAATAATATATTGTTTTAATTTCATTTTATGAAAATAATAAAAACAGTAAGTATGACATTTTACTTTCATACTAGCCAATCATGTTTAAAACTTAGATATTATAAAACATGATTGTTTAGCTTGTATTTTGTGTCATTTTCTTCCTCTTTTTTTTAAATTTGTGTTTTTGAGTGGTGGAATCCTACAGTCCTGCTGGAAGTAGAGAGAGTTATGGTATTGGGAGATGCTAAATAGCTGTCCAGATAAGTTTTGGCCAGATGTACCTAATTTTCAAGAGCTTGTCCCAGTTTTCAATGTCTGCAGGGTAAGATGTATAACTGGAAGGAACAAGGTGACAAACCATACTTGTATAGTAAATACAGAGTAAATTAGACTGTAAAGAACGTAGCAAAAATACTGCGATGTATAAATAAATAAAAACATATGTTTAGTCAAAGGTAAGTGCTTTTGTACAAAAAACATGTATTTCTTCAGACCATAGTACTTGTTTTTTGTACGAAAGCACTTACTTTGAATAAATATATGTTTTTATTTATTTATACATTTCAACAGTGTTTTGTCTGTTGAATTCTTTGTTTCACTGTTTTGCTTTTTGATTTAACAAACCTTCATTCACTTGGTTGATTTATTTATTGTTCTGTAACTTAACAAAAATCTCAGTTGCTCAAAGTGCAAAGTCCAACTTACTTCTTAAAACAAAAACAAGTGGAGTACCACATTCTGGGCAGCTACCTTTTTTGTTGTATTTTAATCTAGTAGTACTCAGTGTGACCAAAACTACAATTTTTTTTTCTTTTTTTCATCTTATTATACAAACCTTGTAAATATTTCCTTGTACATAATTAATGGGTGTCTCATTAAGGTGTTACATGATTGTGGTTGACTTTCCTTGTTCCTTGTGATATGAACATGAACTTTACTGTATATAAATATACTTATTGGCTGGGGTTCAGAAAGAACCCCACCATGGAAGCTAACTACTGAGGCCAAATGGGCTGCTTCAATGATTGCAGAAAATGTGATTCAGAGACTTGTTTAGTTGCAATTGGGAAAGACCACATTACTGGCTAATTTGCTTGTCTCTGAAATGCATTGCATTACCACTAGTGCTAATGAGCACTTTCCAGTGGTAATCACCACTGGTGGCTGATGCATCATATTGGGATATACAGTCTTCTAATTTACTCTTCCACACACACATGCATGTCCCCCTAATATTACAGGCATTGCTCATTAGACTAATGGAGTTTAGAGATATTGTAGCCACCCGCACACGCAGACACAAACACACACACTCACTCACCTGAGACCATTCAAGCCAGAGATACTTATTATGCAGCTGAGCAACTTTCTGAATCACGTGGCTGCTTAAATCCCTTACCGCAGGCATTTCTGTGGAAGAGCACATGGCTAATTAGCATAGGCCACTCCACTGAAATATCTCATTAGCATGTAGCACAGCCGTAAAGATGGCCCACTGCTGTGATCCTACAGACCATGTAGTATCGGGTTCCTATTACATATAAGCATTTTCTTTCCCTTGCTGTTTTTTAACTTTATAGCAGCGATCTCAAGTCTGCAGAGTCAGTCTCATGGGTGGGGTGGGGGGCAGTAGAAGGAATGGGGGGTGGGGCAAAGACCCAGACTTTATATATCTATTAAATGTCTTTTATTTATTATTTTTTTGATTATTTATTTTTTTTTTTTTGGAAAGAAAAAATTTTTCCTGTTCGTTTCGGCGATTATTCAGGTACATGGAGTCGATTAATCATCATTCACTTTTTTAAGCACTCAATGATGTAATATAGACCCATAGTATCACTGTAGTGGACAGTACTAGCTCATTGGTAAATGAAGCATTAAAAAGCCCAACCTTATGGGTTTCCCTAGTTAGCAATGGCAAAAATCACTGCAAAATATGATTTTCCAGACATGTACCCTAACTTAATTTGTTCCCTAACCAATTTGGTTCCTCTACTGCTAGGGTCACTAAATGAACCCATGTCATCTGAACCCATGTCATCTGGATCATAGTCAGGACTCTGCCTTTACCCCATGGAACTCTAGGCTGGATAACAATTCATCATAAGCAATTTCTGCACTTATTAAAGTTGTTCTTAGACTTAAAGCAGTTTCTGAAACTTAAAGACTATTTCTTTTCTGTGCATCTTATTAATTTACTGACTCTATTACAGCATTTTTTATATACCTGCATACTTTTGTCTAGCAGTATGCTCTCACAAATGCAAAAGTTTCTTTTTTGTGCATCTTATTAATTTACTGACTCTATTACAGCATTTTTTTATATACCTGCATACTTTTGTTTAGCAGTATGCTCTCACAAATGCAAAAGTTATTAAATCATAGAGTTTATTGATAATTACTGCAGTGGTGGTGCTGCGGTAGCGTTGTTGCCTCACAGTAAGACGCTGTCCGGTTCAATTCTCAGCTAAAGTGTCTTCTGTGTGGAGACATGCGTGAATGGGCGTACCTTCATTGAAGGTTGTGTGACAGAGCTGGTAACTCAGCACGTAAAAATCTACTGCCAATCATTAGCGGACTGGAGTTCCCCTGTGGCGACCCCTAACCGGGAAAAGCCGAAAGATACCACAACAACAAGAGTTTATTGATAATTATAGTCCAAATTTATTTGGATCATCAAAGATACCATACATGTCTGTTTCATAAGCATATAATTTATAGAACTAAACTTTCTTCTGATAAAATCTATGAAGAATGATTGTTAGAGTTAGGGTATATTTAGTGAATTCACTATAGTACATTAAGGTAAAATAAGGCCTGAAAATATAGTCAGACATGCATGCATTCAGTTTCAGAGAATGACAGTTTATTAGAAAGGAAAGCTATAATCTTGCTGGATAAGCATGAGATGTGCAGAAAATAATGAACTACAGAATGTTCCTTTTTCAAGGAAAAGCTATGCTAGACAAGGCACATGCAAGATCAGGCTTGGAAACCAAGGCTAAAGAGGCATGTAAAGCATTACAGGGTTTTGGCATTACGGAAATATACTTGAGACACAGTCAGTGAAGTCAGTAAGATGGTTTAGAGTGACATTCAGAAAAGATTAAATATCCAGCATTCCAGAAAGGAAGTTAGCTTTTGGACTGAAAAACAGACACTCGAGCTGGAGTATAGAAGTCAGATTAAATAGTTGATATTATTCAGGAAAAACAGAATACACCTGCAGAAACTTTGTATAAATTTATCAGCACTGTTACTGTTATCCAGCATTCCAATATTTCTACAGACTGTTATTGTTTGTCAGAATTGTTATTAAAGACAATATTCGGATATCTTTAACATCTAATAAAGCCTTATTAACTGAACTACAGTGTTTGCAGAATTCATTCTGGAAAGTAGAAAAGACTTGGCTCATAAAGAAGAGACTGGCACCTTGTCAGCACAAGTTTGGGTAATTAACAGATAAAGACTTTCATTCCAGTCTCATTTCAGTTGTTTCCAGTTAATTCCAGTATAATACAGTCTTATCAATTCTTTCAATGATTCATTCATTCATTCATTCATGATGTGGTTTAATTTTACTTTTAAGTAAAAGATGGTAGTGCCATGATCTGTGTTACTCCAGAAGGTCTAAGTACAGGAAAGGCGCAGAAAGATCCAAAGATTGTCAGAATGATATTTAAGATATTGCTGCTTCAAGGTGGATGTTGTACTACTTGCTACAAATTGTTTTGATTAACATAATTAATAAATGAGCATATTTATTTGATGTTGAGTATTTTACACAGGTGTTGTATGGATGATTAAAATCTGTCATAAAGATTATGTTTATTTTGACAATGACATCCTGGAGTTTCATCAGGAAATTCTCTTACTGTTTAGATGGCACAGATATTATACAGTAGGACCAATACTGTATTCAGTGCCACAGATTTTTAATATTATGGTTTCCTGGCTTCTGTTTTTTATATAAGGATATATATATATATATATATATATATATATATATATATATATATATATATATATATATATATATATATATATATATATATATATATATATGTATAGATATGGGTCTATTGAAAATCGTTGACAGACCCAAATGTTGATATCTTTACCAGAAAGCATGGAAATGCAGATGTCAACATAATACACACACACTGAGCACAATCCTCAGTACATGTAAAATTAAACTTAATAAAATCCCCACACTTCCTGCTAATTATATATACCAACTTTAAGATTACACAATATCAGGGACAGAGCATATTCCCTAACTACCAGAATTATCTTGCATACGTGTTAACCATCTGCTTATTTAACCAAATTGTGTTGACTAAATAGATGTTGACCAAACATAATTTCAACTATGTGTTTTATATGCATTGTTTTCTTTTTACAAATATGGACAAACATACAATCACCTATCTCATCAGTTTTGTATCAGTGAAAGGTGTTACACACTGAAATATATGACATGTATTTAAAAATTTTAAGCCAGGTTTTAGTAATGGTACAAATAATAACATATTTCAAGCAGAAGAAAGTTTCTAAATCACTTATTCCATCGTTGAAACTTTTAGTATTTAGCAAAACAACCTCTGCCATTGATTTTTTTCTTTGACTTGTATATTTTTATTTTTTATTTGTTTTGGAATTTGAAGAGGTTTAAAAAGACATTTTCTGAACAGAAACTTTCCTCTTCAATACTTGAACTCCTCAGAGAGGCAGGCAAAGCCCTTTGGGTGTATAGCATTCCAGCTGGTTGCATATGCCATATTTGGGTGATGAAAAATCAATTCTCTTTATGAAACTAGGTACTTTGTCATTAAGTACTCTCAATTTGTCTTGACATATACAGTTGGCATATGAGATGACATGATTATTTTTCAAAGCAAATGTTCTTTTCTCAAGCTTGCTACGATGTTTGATAAAACCAAAGTATCTTGCTCTGTATCCAAGAAGAAGGATCTATTTATATTTATCACTCCAATACGAACAACGAACATGACATAACTGCTCTTTAATTATTTAACCTAGTTGAGATGCCTCTAATTTTTACCCCAAGCAAGTATGACACTGTCCCAAACTTCTCAGTCCAGTAAAGTATGCCAGGCATATCTCTCTACCTCCTAGAGCAAGATATATGGACAAAGCCATAAATAATGGGGGGACAAAGGCCCAAAAATAGGGGTAATTTTAAATATCACTCTTACAAACTTAGAGAATAACAGGATTTGCACTAGCATGAATTTTATAAAGGATTTGAAGTCTAAAACTCAAATGTCTCTCATTATTTTCTGACTTCAGTTCTCAATGATTTGCCAGTGATTTTCCAGAAAACCACAATTTTTGGAGAAACAGACCAAAAATATGAGGCAAAAATCTGGACATTCTGTGAAAATCTGGACAGCTGCTTGTTATGATGCCAGGTATGTTACAAGGTGAAGTGACCAATAGCTATGACATTTTGGTTGTTTTATTTGCAGTGTCTTAGTGGCATTTAAGTTTTTATTTCTATGTTATCCTCATGTATTTTGCCAATATGGATTCTCCTAGCTACCATGTTATAGGGACAGTGTACATTTGATTTACAATGGTCAGTGGGAGATTATGTAATATATCTGTTTGATAGTCTATATTTAAGTTTATCAGTTCTTGGCTTTAGATGAGGCATTTGTAGACATATTCTTCAGATCCTCTGTACACATAGAGTTAGGCTTATTTGTAATATTCATTGTATCAAGGTTTAATTTCTCCAGGTGTTTAAGATTTTTAATACCATGATGGGAATGGATTTCATTCCTAAGTCATAGTACGATCAGCGTTCATGAAATTAGTATTGTTTTAATCTTTGGTTTTGGCTAAAGGTGCTATTCTCAGCATGACAATGTACCCAGAATTGCCTCCTTCTGTAATTCTAAGTGTGGCTGTAAATATTTTTTTTACTAGACCCATTACTTCTACTACTATTGGCACTGCCTGGATAACTTTCTTCCACATTGCTCTCATTTCTCCTTTCAAATTCTGATATTTTATGGCTTTGTGTCTTTCTGTAAATAAGACAATGTAATCACTTGATATAGCAATTTCAATGTTTTTTCACATCTATTTTTTGAACTATTGATAATCGGTGATCCCATGTGATATATACTTCATTTTCTATGATTTGTGGTTCATGTTTTCAATGCTTTTCAGCTGCTTCTGTATTGTAGTGTCTGTACAATCCCCACTGCAACAGTCCTGCCACATTATTGTGCCTTTCAGAATATAGACCCTCTGCCTTAGGTGTATCACACCCATCAAAAATATGTCTGCCTGCTTCCAGTTCTTCTTTACAGAACCTATGTTTGTCTGCTTCTCTCACCTTTTTCAACGGCTTTTGCAAACTATTGTGAATGTAGTCCACTCTCCTGGGCTGCCATTATTAATCTGTCATCTTTTGGTTTCAGTTCACCTGTCCTTAACCATTCTTATGTCAAATTTTGGTCAATGTGTAATTGTTCAAGGAGCTATCTGTACTTGCCACTATATTTATGGAGTTTCTAGATTTCTTTGCTTCTCACCTGCTCATCCTCTCTCTCTGTTTCTTTGTGTTTTGTAGCACATTCAGTTCTGTCTGATTTTTGTCAACATCTGGTTTGATTTCCATTCCTGCTTGACACCAACATGCTTCCACTAAACTAAGCAAAGATGGCATCTTACATTTGTTCCCCTCATGCTTTAAAGGTTTCAATATGTTTGGATCTGATGAGGTCAGTTTTATATATATATATATATATATATATATATATATATATATATAAATATATATATATATATATATATATATATATATATATATATATATATATATATATATATATATATATATATATATAAATATATATATATATATATATATATATATATATATATATATATATATATATACATATATATATATATATGTGTGTGTGTGTGTGTGTGTGTGTATGTGTGTGTGTGCATATATATATATATATATATATATATATATATATATATATATATATATAGTCCTAAAATTGCAGATCTATACATGTAATCAGTTTCAAGGAGGCCAATACCTCCTTTAGAACAAGGAATATATAATCTTGGTATACACTGATTTCTTTTATATCATTTGATAAGCATGAATCAATTTTTTTGTTTTTGTGTCCGATCTATCCAATAATTTTTGGTGCTAGTCAATCACCCAAAACTGTAAGATAGATCTGTAACAGCAAATTGATTTATAGCATGGTCTTTATTCCTAGATGTCAATGCAGTTTTCAGTATCAGTTGTAGTCTTCTGTATTCCTTACTGAGCTTAATTCATGTTGTTCATGTTTTATTGTTGATCCTTCATTGATTTCCAGATATTTATATAGTCCCTCCTGCTCAAATTCTTGATAGCCCATACCTGTCCCAGGTTGACATTTTCTTGGTTTGGCAGTTTTCCTCTTTTAAACTGAGCTTTTTAAGAAAGTTTTAATCATTTGTAGCTGTGCTTTCAACAGTTTTTAGTCATCCATAAAAAGCAGGTGAGAAATCATTAAACAAGATTGTTTTTTGGATGCCAAATTGTAACCATAGCTTAATATGTTAAGTAAACAGCTTAATGGTTTAAGGCCAAAACAATACAGCAACAGTGAAAAGGAATGACCCTGGGATACCCTCCCTTTGAATTTTTTTATTTCTGGGGTAATAAGTTGCCCTTTGTAAAAGGCTCAGCTGCAAAGTGGACATGAGAAGGAGAAAGAAATCTGAAATGGTTTAATATTTATGCAAAGGAGAAAGCCAAATTAATCAATACTAAAAAAAGCAACTCTAAAGATGCTTGAAGATAGATACAGCAAAGACTCCCAGATATGGAACATTTCACACAATAAAAAAATAAGAAAACAAAGGGTGAATATAGAAAAGAGAATTTGTAAAATAGAAGTTAAACAAACAGAAATTGAAGTTATGGATTATCTGCTTAGTGAAGGATTTAATATGGATAATCCAACACAAGCAATGTCACAGCATGATGAAATTATAGGTCCCCAGATTAAGGAGCAACGGGTGGTGCAGAAGGCATCTGAAGATGATTTTCAACATGATGATACTCAACCCTTCTGCTGGAGACCAGTATGAAAGTTTGGTTGAAGTTGTGCAGCAAGGGTAGGAGCAGAAAACAGCGGTAACTCTGACACAAATAATGCTGTGGAGTAATGAGCCAAATGCCGCCCGTATGGAAGAGCAGCAGACGAAGCAGGGTGCATCTAAGCAGGATATGTCACAGGAAGTTTTTTCAGAACTTTCTGTAGATTACTCATAGGAAACAGAGACCAAAGAAGATACTCTCAATCCAGAAGAGAAGACTTGCTTGATTTAATAGAGATGGATGGACATATTAAGACAGATGAGATAGATATATATTACAGAAAGTAAGTAAGACTCAAAATGTGAGAAGTTTGGTAAAACAAATGAATACAGTAATCAGGACTATTAAAATAAATTCATGTGACATAACAGAAATAAATACAATATATTACTGTGCAGCTAAACTACTAATGGGTAAACTGCTACCACAAAACCAGAGAGTAACAAAGGAAAGGAAAGGAAACAAGTGGCATGCCACCACGGAACCACCAACAGAGAAAACTATAAAACAATTAAGAAATGAAGTATCACTGTTAAAGGAGTATAGAAAAGGAACAGATCATCAAAATACTTAGAAAGATAGATGTGGGAAAAGCAATGCACAGTATTAAACAGATCACACTGCATCATATACTACTGCCAATGATAATCTAAAAATGTCAGCACAGACAGAAAAACTTGGAAGATATATAGATAAATATAAAGGAAATGTACAGAGTAAGCAATTCATTGATGACCCAAAAGGAGTCCATACAGAATTAGGAAACAAACCAAAAGGAATAGAAATACCACTTAAAAAGAAGAAATCAACACATTTTGGAAAAATATTTATGAAACCCCTGTTGAATATAACAAAGATGCTGAATGGATTGAAGAAAAAGTTAGGAGCTCTAATGCAGAAGATATGAAATGGGATGAAGTAATGGGCAGAGAAATTGAGACAAAATTAAAAAAAAAACTTCCTAACTCTAAAACCCCAGGCCCAGATGCAGTACCTAACACCTGGATGAAACTAAGGCAAGTGGTATTTTCTGAAGGTGTACAAGAGAAGAGAGGATGCAATTTTGATAATGGAGGCTTTGCTTAGAGCTAGCTGGTGAAGCAGTGTGCACTGAGGTGCTATGTATGGGATAGGATTTGGATGACGGACCGTTAATGATCTTAATAAGTGCTGATTTCTTAGTGAGGATGCAAACTTATCCCATGTTTTATCTGCTTTCATAGTTAATGGGATTTTAGTCATTAAAAGGCACAAGTCACTCTAGCAGTAATGATATGTGATGTTATTAAGTTGTGTTAGTTCTCTGGAAATACTTACTTGACGTATAAAGTACAAAAAACATTTATATAGCAGTAGCAAATGCTATACTCTATTCATCATTGTCATATGACTGAAGGCTGTAACCGTCAGCAAGGACTGAAGAGATTAGTAGAAAGATAATGCTCCAACACATAGATGAGGTAGAATAGTATAATACAGTATGAAGGACAGTAGTTAGCAATAAAGGACACTAGAAATAATAAAGGTATTCATGAGGCAAGAGCAAGGATTAGATGATGGGAATGAAGCATAATATAAGACTACATTATCCCAAAACATAAACCATCTAACATAACATGAGAAGCATGCAGAACATTGGAAATTCAAAGAATATTTATTGTCAAGGTGAGATTTTTGAAATCGATTTCTTAAGCACCCAACGATATACTGGCTACAATTGGCCACATGATCTTAATCCTTTATATTTCCTGACTGTTTTATGTAATTGCTATGAGCTGATCATAGTTTCTAATAGCTGGCAGACAGAGCAGTATCAGTTGTCAATATTCTTTATGAGGAGCTGATATCCAGTGTGCATGCTATTAGAATGTTGCCATAATTAGCATACCACTTGTCGTACTGGCATGATAACTGGACATTTCACGCATAATGACATCATTATTTTGTTCTGAACTATGTGTACATCTAGTTTTGTATTCTACGTGACCTAGACAAGCTGGGTCTATGTTAAATCATCGAATGCTTAAAAAAGGAAACAATGATTTATTGAACCCATGTAAGCGAAAGCTTACAATCTCGAATGCTTAGAACAGCGATTTTTTTCCAAGAGAAAAAAAATTGCTGTTCTACAAAAAACAAACAATCAAACAAACAAAAAACTTTAAAACATTACATAAAGTGGGGAGCTTTACCCCCCACACCCCCGATGTGGAGGGCTGTGCCTCCACACCCCCCCTCTTAAATATACCAACTCTGAGATCACGCTACAGTGATGAAAATGGCAAAGTAACAGAGGCAGCCAAGCGATTTCTTTCTTAGGGAAAGAATTTGCTTAAATGCCATTTCGCTATTTTGCCTTTTCATGCTTTCAAGTTCAATCAAGACGCATTCGAAAGAATGCATCTTCGATTATTTAATAGGAACCCGACAAGCTTTCTGTAATGCAAGGTACGATGCTGCCCCAATATGAAGTCAGTTGGAAATATTCCTGATACTCTACCTACTTTGCAGGTATCCCAAAGGTAGCCAGTTTGGTGGGCCGTCATGCCTTTTAGACTCTGTGACACCTGGAAGGATGCAGCTGTTCATCTTTGCTATCCCAAAGGAATTTACTGAACAGGCAGTCAGGTGCTGCATAGTTGTGATACTCAGAAATGGTGATAGCCACAGCATATCCATGAATGGACAGGCGCTGCACAGTTGTGTAACTCAGAAATGGTGATAGCCACAGCACATCCATGGATGGACAGGTGCTGCACAGTTGTGTAACTCAGAAATGGTGATAGCCTCAGCACATCCATGGATGGAGAGTGAGAGATCAAATGGTTTTCAGAAGGCCACAGGGCTTTAACAAAAATTATTGAAGTTGAATATGATGGTAACATTTTTTAAGTATAAGCATTGGTGCTTTTTCAGTGGTTTCATAATTCAAATATGTAGATTCATGTTGGCCAGTGTTGTTTAAACTGTTTACAGCAGGAGGCAGTTGTGTAGGAGAATATGACTTTGACAACTGAAATCATTGAAGTGGGAAAGGAGTGTTATGTGTATTATGGTCAAGGCTGTCATATCTTGGAGCATTCCTCATGTTCCAAAGTACAGAGAGATTTAGGAGTTATTATATTGGTAGCAGAGGTTACACTTTGGGGAGGGAGAACTGGTGGGAAACACTTTAATCACTATTATAGTGAGTTTTGATGTTTAGAATTTGTAAAGCGATCACACTTTAGTGTTCACAGTTCCAGGACTCATATTTGTGGCTCTCTTACTTGTGTTATTGAACCATTTACAACATATTTATTCACTTGTCACCAAAGAATGGCTGTAGTGGTGACCATTGTACAGAATTCTACTGCTGTTATAATATACTGCTAGTATTCCATTACAGGGCTGCTTTTTTCAATATAAAAACAAAAACAATTTAGTTCACAAAAAGTTTAATAAAGCAAATATAACTTAATCATTCACTTGCAATGACAAATGCAGTCCTTGTTAAAAAAACTGGATATTTCCATGCGGTAAATATGCACGTTGTAAATGATAGTTATGGACATCCAGTTAAAAAGAAAACATATAACTTTACTGTTTGTACCAATTGTGATAGTATGCAGGTAGTTTATTTAGCTTCATGCACTTCTTGCCCTGCATTTTATGTGGGCAAGACAGAGTGGAAGCTTAAAGAATGAGTGATGAAGTACGTTCATGAAGAATAATATTGTAACTAATGCTTTAGCAAAACATATGTCTTTTATGGGTTTTAGACATTAATTTAAATATTCAGTTATACAAATTAGTTAACCCAGTATAGGGAAACATCTTATCCCACACTGCTCTCATTTCTGCTTGCAAATTCTGATATTTTATGACTTTGTGTCTTTCAGTACATAGGACACTATGGTTGCTAGGTGTAGCTGTTTCACTGATTAATGATACGTTTGCCCTTTTTTCTTTGATTATCTGTTTTTTTCTTGCTTGTACTTTCTTAACTGTTAGTATTGGATAATTCCATTTGATCAGAACTTCATTTTCAGTAATGTTTTGTGGTTTATGTTTTCAATGCTTCTCAGCTACTTGTATATTGTAGCAGAAGTTTAGCTATGATGGGGCAAAGGGGGCAGCCATCCCAGGCACAAAGTGTTAGGGAGCACAATCAGCCAATCCCAATCACTCTTTAGTGCATACTGACATTTAAATATAAATGCTGGTATTGCATTTGCAGTTAAAATTGAGCACTGAATAAATGACAGCAATTGCTTGCTACAAATATAGCAAGCATTTTCATCATCATCATCATCATCATCTTCTTTCGGCTGTTCCCGTTAGGGGTTGCCACAGCGGATCACCTGTTTCCATTTCTTCCTGTCCTCTGCATCTTGCTCTGTCACACCAACCACCTGCATGTCCTCTCTCACCACATGCATAAACCTTATCTTAGGCCTTCCTCTTTTCCTGTTACCTGGTAGCTTCATCCTTAGCATCCCAATATACTCCGCATCCCTTCTCAGCACATGTCCAAACCAATGTAATCTTGCCTCTCTGGCTTTGTCTCCAAACCTTCCAACCTGGGCTGACCCTCTAATATACTTATTCCTAATCCTGTCCATCCTCGTCACACCCAGTGCAAATCTTAACATCTTTAACTCTGCCACATCCAGCTCAACCTCCTGCCTTTTTGTCAAAGCCACTGTCTCCAACCCATATAACATAGCTGGTCTCACTACCCTTAGACCTTCCCTTTCACTCTTACAGGTACTCGTCTGTCATAAATCACTCCTGACACTCTTCTCCACCCACTCCATCCTGCCTGTACTCTCTTCTTCACCTCTCTTCCACACTCACTGTTACTCTGAACTATTGACCCCAAGTATTTAAACTCATCCACCTTCACCACCTCTACTCCTTGCATCCTCACCATTCCTCTATCCTCCCTCTCATTCACACACATATATTCTGTCTTAGTCCTGCTGACCTTCATTCCTCTTCTCTCTAGAGCATATCTCCATCTCTCCAGGGTCTCCTCCACCTGTTCCCTACTCTCACTACAGATCACAATGTCATCTGCAAACATCATAGTCCATGGGGACTCCTGTCTGATCTCATCTGTCAACCTGTCCATCACCACTGCAAATAAGAAAGGGCTCAGAACTGATCCTTGATGTATCCCCACCTCCACCTTAAACGCATCCGTCACTCCCACCGCAGACCTCACCGCTGTCACACTACCCTCGTACATATCCTGTACCACTCTTACATACTTCTCTGACACTCCTGACTTTCTCATACAATACCACAACTCCTCTCTAGGCACCCTGTCATATGCTTTCTCCAAGTCTACAAAAACACAATGCAACTCCTTCTGACATTCTCTGTACTTCTCCATCAACACTCTCATAGCAAACATCACATCTGTAGTGCTCTTTCCCGGCATGAAACCATACTGCTGTTCACTAATCATCACATCCCTTCTTAACCTAGCTTCCACTACTCTTTCCCATAACTTCATGCTGTGACTGATCAATTTAATCCCTCTGTAGTTACTACAGCTCTGCACATCACCCTTATTCTTAAAAATTGGTACCAAAACACTTTTTCTCCATTCCTCAGGCATCCTCTCACTTTGCAAGATTTCATTAAACAATCTGGTTAAAAATTCCACTGCCATTTCACCTAAACACCTCCATGTTTCCACAGGTATGTCATCTGGGCCAACAGCCTTTCCATTCTTCATTCACTTCATAGCTATCCTTACTTCCTCCTTGCTAATCCATTGTACTTCATGATTCACTATCCCTACATCATCCAACCTTCTCTCCCTCTCATTCTCTTCATTCATCAACCCCTCAAAGTACTCTTTCCATCTCCTCAACACACTCTCCTCACTTGTGAGTATGTTTCCCTCATTATCCTTTATCACCTTTAACTGCTACACATCTTTCCTAGCTTGGTCCCTCTGTCTAACCAATTGGTACAGGTCCTTTTCTCCCTCCTTAGTGTCCAACCTTTCATACAACTCTTCATATGCCTTATTCTTAGCCTTCGCCGCCTCTCTCTTTGCCATGCACCTCATCTCCTTATACTCCTGTCTACTTTCTTCATCTCTCTGACAATCCCACTTCTTCTTTACCAACCTCTTTGCCTGTATACTCCTCTGTACTTCCTCATTCCAACACCATGTCTCCTTATCATCCTTCCTCTGTCCCGATGTGATACCAAGCACCTTTCTAGCCATCTCCCTTACTAGCTCTGCTGTAGTTACCCAGCTATTTGGTAACTCTTCATTGCCACCCAGTGCCTGTCTTAACTCATCCCTGAATTCCACCTCACAATTCCTTTTTCAATTTCCACCATTTGATCCTTGGTGCTGCCCTCACACTCCTCCTCCTCTTCTTGATCACCAACGTCTTCCTACAAACCACCATCCTATGCTGCCTAACTACACTTTCTACATAGCAAGCAGTTTCATACAGTTTAAAAAAATATATATTTTTCCTTTTTTTAGCACTCAAACTCAAGCACTGCAATACTTTGTGTGTGGTAAAAAACTGTAGCAACTGCATACTACAAATGTAGCAAGCAGTTTGCTACAGTTTAAAAGAAGAAAACAAAAGCTTTTTTTTTCTGTTCAAGTTTGAAGAAGATTTTGTTTGGGAAGGGAGGGGCACAAGACTGGGGAATGGTGCCAGGTGCAAATATAGCTTGCTACACCTGTGCATTGTAGTGTTTGCACAATCCCCAATTCAACAGTGTTGTCATATTGTTGTGTCTTTCAGGATACAGACCCTCAGGCATAAGTATAACACAACCAGCAATAAGATGTGCAACTGTTTCCCGTTCTGTATTACATGACATGCATTTCTCAGTATTTCCCACATTTTCGATTAACTTCCATCTTTACTTCGTTTCAGCAGATTGCCAGTGCCCCCATTACTTACTAGTCTAGGGTCTTGTCCATGTTTAAGATTGGGTACATGCATGCTGTGGCTATGTAGAGGGGTCATGACAAGCTACAGTCTTCAGCTGTGTCATGCAGTCTATAAAATTATGCCACCATTTGGTGTTGGCAGCAAAGGTACCCACCCTTCATTGTCAAGACAAATGATCATCTGAATACATATAGGTCAAGGCCCCACAGTTACACATTATCCTTGCCACATGAGGCCAGAAGTTGTATGACAACAGTCCACAGGGGAGGACCCAGGTCATAGTTCCATAGTGGCACCCCAATCACATTACAGGTGAAGTTAGATGTGACAGAAGGTAGCTTTCACTTCAAGACTTCCAACTCTATCTCGTGTGATCTGTTCCTCTCCCCCACCCAGTGTGTTTTAATGCATGTGTCTTTCTGTCCCTGGGCACCTACGCACAAGATTCTGTCTGTTGCCCATTCCACCCATCCTCCTTTGTGGTGCAGGTCAAAATTGCTGATGTTCAATGTAGAACGCTCATGCACTGACCAATATTGCCTGATATTAATACTGCATGCATCATGTTCTGTGCCCTGTCAATGTGTTCTCATGAAGACCCATGTTTCGGAACTAGCCATGGTTGCATCTTCTGCAGTACTGCTGTGTATTGTGCCTATCAGTGTCTGGATGAAGATCAGCATGGCTGCTTCTTGTTTCTTTTCAGGTTCACTGTCATAAGTCATTAATGCTTCTACACCTTTTTTTGCCAGTCATGTGATTGCACAGTCCACCTGTACCAAAACTATGGTCTTGGCCTTCTTAGGCTGAGGCAAATTCATAATACAGTGTCCTTCCTAGAGTCAAGGCAGCAGAAGCAAGTTTTGAGCTGGTGCATTTGCTCTGCTTGGCAGGTTCCATATGGGTATCATTAGCAAGAGTTCTAGAAAGTATCCAGTATCACTTGCAAAACAGTAGCAACATAGTATTAGTTTCAACAGAATTATTGTAACCAGAATTTGTATCTAAACATTCCAGCTTATTGATGAAAAGCCCAGAAGAAACAAAAGATTTACTATGACAAAACAGCCAGACTATCTTCACTTTGCCCAAGGAACCAGTGAGAGTGAAAAATCCTAATGATAAGTATTGGAAGCAGAAAAACCTGTACTTGTAAAATCACTTACTTATAGATCTTACATTGCTGAAACAAAAGAGTCACCTACAGAGAGAAAACAGAACGCATTAAGATTAAACAGGACTGTTCTTGTTGCAAAATACTGAGGCATCAGTAAGACTGCAACATGTGCCTGAGGAACTGCAGGAAATGACACAAGCAGGAGAGAGAAGACTTTCAGGATTATTCTGGTCATGACAATGCACCTGGCTATGATTACTAGAACTCTTCTCACTATGGCATTGTTATACCTACTATGGAACTCAACCAGATGTGTCCATAACTA